>NC_041390.1:613894442-613981194 GCF_002162155.2 Triticum dicoccoides
GAAGACTATCACTGAGGCCCCAAGATAGGCGCCAGTTTGGCCTTTACAAACCGCTCCCACTGCACCGTACCTCCCCCTCGTTGATACTGCTGTGTCGACATTTGAATACTACTTCGGTACAACCCCCTAAACACATCAACTGAGGACATCTTTCCATACCCGTTCATAATAAAGGGTAGGATAGTCTTTTTACACCCACGCCGATACACAACCTTCGTTTTTTAAGAATTATACAAGCCTGTGTATGTACGGTTCGTACACAGCCCGACGTACATGAAAGGTCAACTGGGCCGGCCTAGCAGCAAACAGTCTAGTAGTGAAACAGTGGAAAATCCAAAAATATTACTCCCTCCATCCACAATGTAGTGCGCCCATGCTTTCCGAGATCCAACTTTGACCGTAAATTTAACCTGTTGTTGTCAGGCAAACAGACCAAACCACTAGAACAAGCATGTCATATTGTCTAATTTGCATCGCGGTTGTTTAAGATCTTCCGTATTGGGCGACCGTTTCCTTCCTGCTCTACTCCTTCTTAACGGAAAATCAAAAGCGTACAGATTTCTCGACGTCCAGCTTCACAGTTTGAGCTCATGCAAAGCCCCAAAATGACATTGCAAAGTAAAAAATGTTCATGTTTTTTTGCTGTTTGGTTTTCCCAAAAAATTTCTTCCTTTCTCTCATTACTTTGTAAAAACGCGAATGAACATTCTTTCAAAATTGTATCGCAAAAAATTATTCTTTCAAAATTGCGTGAAGAAATTAAATATTTTCTGAATATGATTTCTAAACATACAAACTATTTAGACACACATTTAGATTTTCTTCAATTACACATTGAACATTTTTTTCAATACATGCTCAACTTTATAGATATGGATGTTGACTATTTTTAAAATAAGTTTTTAGGAAGTTGAACGTGATTTTTTATAAATGTGAAACAAATTTGAACGCAACATATTTAAAAGAATTGGAATTTTAAATGCGAATATTTTTTTAACACGAAGCAAATGCAAAGAAACTTTTCAAAAAGTGGAACATATTTTGAAACTCTTAACAAAATTTCAAAATTGAGTAATTCTTTTGAAATCCCAAATAATTTTGAAACTCTGAACTTTTTTTAAAATGTGACCACTGTTTGTAATATTGGAAGTTTTGTGAAAACATGAATAAATAAATAAATAAGTACGTTGAACATTTTCAAACTTTCCAATTTTGAAAAAAGAGAGAAGAAACAATCAGTAAAAAAGAAAGACAAAAAAACTGATTTGTGAACCTTCTAAAAGGTATAGAAACCCGTAAAAACCGGGCTAGAACCATCTAGAAGGTTCCTAAGACCGGCATCTGCCGAGGCAACAAACAGATTAAAATGGGTTGGGCCATGTTCACTCGTATCGATCGGTTCTGTGAGAATAGCGACTTTTGACACAATAAGAGGCAAATAGGGGTTTTCCCGACAGGAGCCCGACGGGAGAGATGTCGTCGCCTAGTCGGGCAAAAGCTTAAGCATTTATTTCTTTTTTATTTTTTGATTAATTTTCTTCTTCTTTTCGAACTTTATTATTCTTTTTAAAACTAGTTCAAATATTTGAAAGAAAAATTGGAATACCAACAAATGTTTCAAATATTGTTTACAATTTAAAAATGTTCTCGACTTTCAAAAAATGATCACATTTTTTAATTTTTTGTTCCCAAATTTAAGAAAAGTTTGTGTTTCCAAAAAGTTCATAAATCTTCAAAAACTACGTGGTTTGTCATATGTGTTCAGAATTTTCATAAATTATTGAAAATTTGTGAAAATTTTCGGAAAAAGTGTTCCACTTTGTAAAAGCTTCGTGCACAATTTGTACATGTTGATTGTGTTGGGGAACGTAGCAGAAGTTTAAAATTTTCTACGCATCACCAAGATCAATCTATGAAGTCATCTAGCAACGAGGGAGAAGGGAGTGCATCTACATACCCTTGTAGATCGCGCGCAGAAGCGTTCAAGAGAACGGGGTTGATGGAGTCGTACTCGTCGTGATCCAAATCACCGATGACCTAGCGCCGAACGGAAGGCACCTCCGCGTTCAACACACGTACGGTTGGGAAGACGTCTCCTCCAACTTGATCCAGCAAGGGGGAAGGAGAAGTTGATGAAGATCCAGCAGCACGACGGCGTGGTGGTGGAAGCAACGGTGATCTCGGCAGGGCTTCGCCAAGCTCAGGGAGAGGGAGGAGTGTCACGGGAGGGAGAGGGAGGCGCCAGGGGCTAGAGTGCGGCTGCCCTCCCCCCCCACTATATATAGGACCCCTAGGGGGGGCGCCGGCCCTAGGAGATGCAATCTCCAAGGGGGGGCAGCGGCCAAGGGGGTGGAGTGCCCCCCAAGCCAAGTGGGGCGCCCCCACCCCTAGGTTTTTCAACCCTAGGCGCAGGGGAGGCCCATGGGGGGGGCGCACCAGCCACTAGGGGCTGGTTCCCCTCCCACTTCAGCCCATGGGGCCCTCCGGGATAGGTGGCCCCACCCGGTGGACCCCCGGGATCCTTCCGGTGGTCCCGGTACAATACCGATTACCCCCGAAACTTTCCCGATGGCCGAAACTTAACTTCCTATATATAAATCTTCACCTCCGGACCATTCCGAAACTCCTCGTGACGTCCGGGATCTCATCCGGGACTCCGAACAACTTTCGGGTTACCGTATACTAATATCTCAACAACCCTAGCGTCACCGAACCTTAAGTGTGTAGACCCTACGGGTTCGGGAGACATGCAGACATGACCGAGACGACTCTCCGGTCAATAACCAACAGCGGGATCTAGATACCCATGTTGGCTCCCACAAGCTCCTCGATGATCTCATCGGATGAACCATGATATCGAGGATTCAATCAATCCCGTATACAATTCCCTTTGTCAATCGGTACATTACTTGCCCGAGACTCGATCGTCGGTATCCCAATACCTCGTTTAATCTCGTTACCGGCAAGTCACTTTACTCGTACCGTAATGCATGATCCCGTGATCAACCACTTGGTCACATTGAGCTCATTATGATGATGCATTACCGAGTGGGCCCAGAGATACCTCTCCGTCATACGGAGTGACAAATCCCAGTCTCGATTAGTGCCAATCCAACAGACACTTTCGGAGATATCCGTAGAGCACCTTTATAGTCACCCAGTTACGTTGTGACGTTTGGTACACCCAAAGCACTCCTACGGTATCCGGGAGTTGCACAATCTCATGGTCTAAGGAAATGATACTTGCCATTCAGAAAAGCTATAGCAAACGAACTACACGATCTTTGAGCTATGCTTAGGATTGGGTCTTGTCCATCACATCATTCTCCTAATGATGTGATCCTGTTATCAATGACATCTAATGTCCATAGTCAGGAAACCATGACTATCTTTTGATCAACGAGCGAGTCAACTAGAGGCTCACTAGGGACGTGTTGTGGTCTATGTATTCACACATGTATTACGATTTCCGGATAACACAATTATAGCATGAACAATAGACAATTATCATGAATAAAGAAATATAATAATAACCATTTTATTACTGCCTCTAGGGCATATTTCCAACAGTCTCCCACTTGCACTTGAGTCAATAGTCTAGTTACATTCTGATTAATCGAACACCCATGCAGTTCTGGTGTTGATCATGTTTTGCTCTAGGGAGAGGTTTAGTCAACGGACCTGCCACATTCAGGTCCGTATGTACTTTACAAATATCTATGTCTCCATTTTGAACACTTTCACGAATGGAGTTGAAGCGATGCTTGATATGCCTGGTCTTCCTGTGAAACCTGGGCTCCTTGGCAAGGGCAATAGCTCCAGTGTTGTCACAGAAGAGAGTCATCAGGCCCGACGCATTGGGTATGACTCCTAGGTAGGTAATGAACTCCTTCACCCAGATTGCCTCTTGTGCTGCCTTCGAGGCTGCCATGTACTCCGCTTCACATGTAGATCCCGCCACAACGCTTTGCTTGCAACTGCACCAGCTTACTGCCCCACCATTCAAAATATACATGTATCCGGTTTGTGACTTAGAGTCATCCAGATCTGTGTCGAAGCTAGCATCGACGTAACCCTTTACGACGAGCTCTTCGTCACCTCCATAAACGAGAAACATATCCTTAGTCCTCTTCAGGTACTTTAGGATATTCTTGACCGTTGTCCAGTGTTCCATGCCGGGATTACTTTGGTACCTTCCTACCAAACTTAGGGCAAGATTTACATCAGGTCTGATACACAGCATAGCATACATGATAGACCCTATGGCTGAGGCATAGGGGACGACACTCATCTTTTCTCTATCTTCTGCCATGGTCGGGCATTGAGCCGTGCTCAATCTCGTACCTTGCAATACAGGCAAGAACCCCTTCTTTGACTGATCCATATTGAACTTCTTCAATATCTTGTCAAGGTACGTACTCTCTGAAAGACCAATGAGGCGTCTCGATCTATCTCTATAGATCTTGATGCCTAATATGTAAGCATCTTCTCCAAGATCCTTCATTGAAAAACACTTGTTCAAGTAGGCCTTTATGCTTTCCAAGAATTCTATATCATTTCCCATCAACAGTATGTCATCCACATACAATATGAGAAATGCTACAGAGCTCCCACTCACTTTCTTGTAAATGCAGACTTCTCCATAAGTCTGCGTAAACCCAAACGCTTTAATCATCTCATCAAAACGAATGTTCCAACTCCGAGATGCTTGCACCAGCCCATAAATCGAGCGTTGCAGCTTGCACACCTTGTCAGCATTCTTAGGATCGACAAAACCTTCCGGCTGCATCATATACAATTCTTTCTTAAGGAAACCATTAAGGAATGCCGTTTTGACGTCCATTTGCCATATCTCATAATCATAGAATGCGGCAATTGCTAACATGATTCGGACGGACTTCAGCTTCGCTACGGGTGAGAAAGTCTCATCGTAGTCAACCCCTTGAACTTGTCGATAACCCTTAGCGACAAGCCGAGCTTTATAGATGGTTACATTACCATCCGTGTCTGTCTTCTTCTTAAAGATCCATTTATTTTCTATGGCTCGCCGATCATCGGGCAAGTCAGTCAAAGTCCATACTTCATTTTCATACATGGATCCTATCTCGGATTTCATGGCTTCCAGCCATTTGTCGGAATCTGGGCCCGCCATCGCTTCTTCATAGTTCGAAGGTTCACCGTTGTCTAACAACATGATTTCCAAGACAGGGTTGCCGTACCACTCTGGTGCGGAACGTGTCCTTGTGGACCTACGAAGTTCAGTAACAACCTGATCTGAAGTTTCATGATCATCATCATTAACTTCCTCTCTAGTCGGTGCAGGCACCTTAGGAACATTTTCTTGAGCTTCGCCACTTACCGGTTCAAGAGGTAATACTTCATCGAGTCCTACTTTCCTCCCACTTATTTCTTTCGAGAGAAACTCTTTCTCTAGAAAGGACCCATTCTTGGCAACAAAGATCTTGCCTTCGGATCTGAGGTAGAAGGTATACCCAATAGTTTCTTTAGGGTATCCTATGAAGACGCATTTTTCTGACTTGGGTTCGAGCTTTTCAGGTTGAAGTTTCTTGACATAAGCATCGCATCCCCAAACTTTTAGAAACGACAGCTTAGGTTTCTTTCCAAACCATAATTCATACGGTGTCGTCTCAAAGGATTTCGACGAAGCCCTATTTAAAGTGAACGCGGCAGTCTCTAAAGTATAGCCCCAAAATGACAGCGGTAAATCGGTAAGAGACATCATAGATCGTACCATATCCAATAGAGTGCAATTACAACGTTCGGACACACCATTACGCTGAGGTGTTCCAGGCGGCGTGAGTTGTGAAACTATTCCACATTTCCTTAAGTGTGTGCCAAATTCATGACTCAAGTATTCTCCCCCACGATCTGATCGCAAGAACTTGATTTTCCTGTCACGTTGATTCTCAACCTCACTCTAAAATTCCTTGAACTTTTCAAAGGCCTCAGACTTGTGTTTCATTAAGTAGACATACCCATATCTACTCAAGTTATCAGTGAGGTGAGAACATAACGATAGCCACCGCGAGCCTCAACACTCATTGGACCGCACACATCAGTATGTATAATTTCCAATAAGTTGGTTGCTCGCTCCATTGTTCCTAAGAACGGAGTCTTGGTCATTTTACCCATGAGGCATGCTTCGCACGTGTCAAATGATTCATAATCAAAAGACTCCAAAAGTCCATCTGCATGGAGCTTCTTCATGCGTTTGACACCTATGTGACCAAGGCGGCAGTGCCACAAGTATGTGGGACTATCATTATCAACCTTACATCTTTTGGTATTCACACTATGAATATGTGTAACATTACGCTCGAGATTCATTAAGAATAAACTATTCACCAGCGGAGCATGACCATAAAACATTCTCTCATATAAATAGAACAACCATTATTCTCGGATTTAAATGAGTAGCCATCTCGAATTAAACGAGATCCTGATACAATGTTCATGCTCAAAGCTGGCACTAAATAACAATTATTGAGGTTTAAAAATAATCCCGTAGGTAAATGTAGAGGCAGCGTGCCGACGGCGATCACATCGCCCTTGGAACCATTCCCGACGTGCATCGTCACCTCGTCCTTCGCCAGACTCCGCTTATTCCGCAGCTCCTGCTTTGAGTTACAAATGTGAGCAACCGCATCGGTATCAAATACCCAGGAGCTACTACAAGTACTAGTAAGGTACACATAAATTACATGTATATCACATATACATTTAATGTTGCTGGCCTTCTTGTCCGCTAAGTATTTGGGGCAGTTCCGCTTCCAGTGACCACTTCCCTTGCAATAAAAACACTCAGTCTCAGGCTTGGGTCCATTCTTTGACTTCTTCCTGGTAGCTTGCTTACCGGGCGCGGCAACTCCCTTGCCGTCCTTCTTGAAGTTCTTTTTACCCTTGCCTTTCTTGAACTTAGTTGTTTTATTCACCATCAACACTTGATGTTCCTTTTTGATTTCCACCTCCGCTGATTTCAGCATTGAATATACCTCGGGAATGGTCTTTTCCATCCCCTGCATATTGAAGTTCATCACAAAGCTCTTGTAGCTCGGTGGAAGCGACTGAAGGATTCTGTCAATGACCGCGTCATCCGGGAGATTAACTCCCAGCTGAGTCAAGCGGTTATGCAATCCAGACATTTTGAGTATGTGCTCACTGACAGAACTATTTTCCTCCATCTTACAACTGAAGAACTTGTCGGAGACTTCATATCTCTCGACCCGGGCATGAGCTTGGAAAACCATTTTCAGCTCTTCGAACATCTCATATGCTCCGTGTCTCTCAAAACGCTTTTGGAGCCCCGGTTCTAAGATGTAAAGCATGCCGCACTGAACGAGGGAGTAATCATCAGCACGTGACTGCCAAGCGTTCATAACGTCTTGGTTCTCTGGGATGGGTGCGTCACCTAGCGGTGCTTCTAGGACATAATCTTTCTTGGCAGCTATGAGGATGATCCTCAGGTTCCGGACCCAGTCCGTATAGTTGCTGCCATCATCTTTCATCTTGGTTTTCTCTAGGAACGCGTTGAAGTTGAGGGCAACATTAGCGTGGGCCATTTGATCTACAAGACATAGTGTAAATATTTTAGACTAAGTTCATGATAATTAAGTTCATCTAATCAAATAATTCAATGAACTCCCACTCAGATAGACATCCCTCTAGTCATCTAAGTGAAACATGATCCGAGTCAACTAGGCCGTGTCCGATCATCACGTGAGACGGACTAGTCAACATCGGTGAACATCTTCATGTTGATCATATCTTCTATACGACTCATGCTTGACCTTTCGGTCTTCCGTGTTCCGAAGCCATGTCTATACATGCTAGGCTCGTCAAGTCAACCTAAGTGTATTGCTTGTGTAAATCTGGCTTACACCCGTTGTATTCGAACGTTAGAATCTATCACACCCGATCATCACGTGGTGCTTCAAAATAATGAACCTTCGTAACGGTGCACAGTTAGGGGGAACACTTTTTTAAAATTATTACGAAGGATCATATTATTTAAGCTACCGTAGTTCTAAGCAAATAAGATGCAAAACATGATAAACATCACATGCAATCAAATAGTGACATGATATGGCCAATATCATTTGCTCCTTTTGATCTCCATCTTCGGGGCTTCATGATCATCGTTGTCACCGGCATGACACCATGATCTCCATCATCGTGTCTTCTTAAAGTTGTCTCGTCATCTATTACTTCTACTACTATGGCTAATGCTTTAGCAATAAAGTAAAGTAATTACATGACATTTATGTTGACACGCAAGTCATAAATAAATTAAGACAACTCCTATGGCTCCTGCCGGTTCTCTTACTCATCGACATGCAAGTCGTGATTCCTATTACAAGAACATGATCAATCTCATACATCACATATATCATTCATCACATCCTTTTGGCCATATCACATCACACGGCACATGCTGCAAAAACAAGTTAGACGTCCTCTAATTGTTGTTGCAAGTTTTTACGTGGCTGCTATAGGTTTCTAGCAAGAACGTTTCTTACCTACGCCAAAACCACAACGTGATATGCCAATTTCTATTTACCCTTCATAAGGACCCTTTTCACCGAATCCGATCTGACTAAAGTGGGAGAGACAGACACCCGCTAGCCACCTTATGCAACTAGTGCATGTCAATCGGTGGAACCAGTCTCACGTAAGCGTACGTGTAAGGTCGGTCCGGGCTGCTTCATCCCACGGTGCCGTCGAATCAAGATAAGACTAGTAACGGCAAGCAAATTGACAATATCCACACCCACAACTGCTTTGTGTTCTACTCGTGCATAGAAACTACGCATAGACCTAGCTCATGATGCCACTGTTGGGGAACGTAGCAGAATTTTAAAATTTTCTATGCATCACCAAGATCAATCTATGGAGTCATCTAGCAACGGGGGAGAAGGGAGTGCATCTACATACCCTTGTAGATCGCGCGCGGAAGCGTTCAAGAGAACGGGGTTGATGGAGTCGTACTCGTCGTGATCCAAATCACCGATGACCTAGCGCCGAACGGACGACACCTCCGCGTTCAACACACGTACGCTTGGGAAGACGTCTCCTCCAACTTGATCCAGCAAGGGGGAAGGAGAAGTTGATGAAGATCCAGTAGCACGACGGTGTGGTGGTGGAAGCAACGGTGATCTCGGCAGGGCTTCACCAAGCTTAGGGAGAGGGAGGAGTGTCACGGGAGGGAGAGGGAGGCGCCAGGGGCTAGGGTGCGGCTGCCCCCCCTCCCCCCCACTATATATAGTACCCCTAGGGGGGCGCCGGCCCTAGGAGATGCAATCTCCAAGGGGGGCAGCGGCCAAGGGGGGTGGAGTGCCCCCCAAGCCAAGTGGGGCGCCCCCACCCCTAGGGTTTCCAACCCTAGGCGCAGGGGAGGCCCATGGGGGGGCGCACCAGCCCACTAGGGGCTGGTTCCCCTCCCACTTTAGCCCATGGGGCCCTCCGGGATAGGTGGCCCCACCCGATGGACCCCCGGGACCCTTCCGGTGGTCCCGGTACAATATCGATTACCACCGAAACTTTCCCGATGGCCGAAACTTAACTTCCTATATATAAATCTTCACCTCCGGACCATTCCGAAACTCCTCGTGACGTCCGGGATCTCATCCGGGACTTCGAACAACTTTTGGGTTACCGTATAGTAATATCTCAACAACCCTAGCGTCACCGAACCTTAAGTGTGTAGACCCTACGGGTTCGGGAGACACGCAGACATGAACGAGACGACTCTCCAGTCAATAACCAACAGCAGGATCTAGATACCCATGTTGGCTCCCACATGCTCATCGATGATCTCATCGGATGAACCACGATATCAAGGATTCAATCAATCCCGTATACAATTCCCTTTGTCAATCGGTACGTTACTTGCCCGAGACTCAATCGTCGGTATCCCAATACCTCGTTCAATCTCGTTACCGGCAAGTCACTTTACTCATACCGTAATGCATGATCCCATGATCAACCACTTGGTCACATTGAGCTCATTATGATGATGCATTACCGAGTGGGCCCAGAGATACCTCTTCGTCATACGGAGTGACAAATCCCAGTCTCGATTCGTGCCAACCCAACAGACACTTTCGGAGATACCCGTAGTGCACCTTTATAGTCACCCATTTACGTTGTGACGTTTGGTACACCCAAAGCACTCCTACGGTATCCGGGAGTTGCACAATCTCATGGTCTAAGGAAATGATACTTGACATTCGGAAAAGCTATAGCAAACGAACTACACGATCTTTGAGCTATGCTTAGGATTAGGTCTTGTCCATCACATCATTCTCCTAATGATGTGATCCCGTTATCAATGACATCTAATGTCCATAGTCAGGAAACCATGACTATCTTTTGATCAACGAGCTAGTCAACTAGAGGCTCACTAGGGACGTGTTGTGGTCTATGTATTCACACATGTATTACAATTTCCGGATAACACAATTATAGCATGAACAATAGACAATTATCATGAACAAAGAAATATAATAACAACCATTTTATTATTGCCTCTAGGGCATATTTCCAACAGATTGATAATGACATAAATTACAATTAGGAAAAACTAAATGCTCACGGGTGCACCCCTACTGGTGGTTTTTTTGGACTATGGATAAATGATCTCAACTTCTTGCAGCAGTCTGGCATAGACACATGAGGCATCCATGTCAGGTTTGAATGACTTTCGACACGGTTTGCATGTTGCGACACATCCAACCATTTACGATCCCTTCTCATCGAGAAAACTCCAGAAAATACAAAGCTTGTCAAAAATCCAAACAACATGGCATGATTTCTTGAATTGGTCATAGAACCTGATGGAAGGAATTAGATCCATTCAACGGATGTCGAAAAACAACGTGCTTTCAGACGGATCCTTCTGTTCTCTACCCAAATATCCTTCGTTGAACATGGTCTATTTTTAGACATGCTTAAAATGAACCAAACTTTTATAGGGAGGTGGGCATGCCCATGGTAAGCGTTCATGCCTGGTTTGAACTACTTTCTACACCGTATGCAAGTTGTGACACATCCGGCCATTTATTGGTCTTTTTTAATTGAGTAAGCTCAAGAAAATGCAAAACTTGTTGATAACTCAAACAACTTGGACGTGCATTGAATTGGTCACACGAGGCCATGAAAAAAATAAGGTCATTTAAGGGATGTCGAGAAACTAGGTGCTCTCAAACAGACCCTTTACTTGAAAACTCTTCGTTAAGCATGGTGTTATTCTAAAAACCTCAGCACTGACCCTAAATTTTTGCAAGCACGTGGGCATGCACATGCTAGGCATACATGCCTGGTTTGAATGATTTTCGACACCGTATACACGTTATGACATGCCCGGCGATTTATCATCCTTTTTTCACCAGAAAAACTACAGAATATACAAAACTTGTCAAAAACCCAAACTACTTGGCTTGGTGCCGTGTATTGGCCATACAAGGATTTGAAAAAAAAATGGTGCCATTTGATGGATATTTGAAAAGAATGTGTTCTCGAACGGAGCCTTCTGATGGATATTTGGATGCATTGCATTGAAAATGGTGCTTTTGGACATCATTGAAAATGACCTTAACTTTTACAACTAGGTAGTCACCCATGGTAGGCATCCATGCTTGGTTTGAACGAATGCCGACACATTATGCAAGTTGCGACACGTCCCATCATTTATCGATCTTTTTTCACCAAGAAAACTCCAGAAAATGTAAAACTCGTTGAAAACCCAAACAATTTGGCGTGATGCCTTGAATTGGTCATAAAAATCCACGAATTATTTTTTGGGGCCATTACAAGGATGCCTAGAATCAATGTACTCTTAGACAGAGTCTTCTGGCACATCCTATGAATGGCGCTGTCTAATTGACGCTACTCCCCGAATGTACGGAATTTCATCAGTCTTTATAAAATGTTTTAGAATTACAAAATTTGTTCGTGTTTTCATAAAAGTTCAGCGTCTCAAAATTTTCTCATGTGAACATTTTTTTCATAATTTCTATTTTCTCCTATTTTTATAAATGAGTTCAGAATTTCAAAACGTGCTCTAGTTTTTCAAATATTATTCGTGTTTTCAAAAAAAGTGTTCTCTTATCAAATATTGTTCACATATTCAGAATATGTTCCTGTATTAGAAAAAGTTCGTGGATTTCAGAAAATGTCTGTCCTCTCAAATTTTGTTTTCTAATTTCAGAAATTGTTTCTGTTTTAAAAAATTGTTTACATAACCTAAAAAATATTCGGTATTTAAAAGTATTCAAAAAAAATCAGTGAAATGCAGAATTTTGTAAACGTTGTCTTGAAACCAAAAACTCTGCTTCTGAACGTGTACATAAGACGCCTGCGCTGCCTTAAGACCACATGGAGCTGATCTATCTAGTGGCTAGCAGCTCCAATTTACTACTCGATGGTTGCGAGTTTGAATCTACTCGCTGCGCGTCCCATTTTTATTTGACTTTTGCGCCTCCATATGTCGGTTCATGTTAATGGGCCGGCCCAGTAGTGGGTCCTCTCCAGATGTATGGCGTACAAGTCCTCATGAATTTTACCCCAAAAAAAAAGTCCTCATGAATGATCCACCGTACCTACGGAAGTGGGTATGAATTATGAAATGCCCATATCTTTTTTGCGAATCTTGTTATCATTTTACTGCCGTGGCTGGCGGTAATTGCAGCATGACATATACAGCAGTGATGCACGCGGAAAATCTTGATTCAGAATTCATCGATTAGGAAGGAGAGCAATCTCTGGATGCAATCACGGGTAGATCGACACCCACACGCCAGCGCACTGCGCAGGCTTAGCCCTATATAACGCGCCAGCCAAATGAAACGCACATCGAAAATCACCGGACATCAAGACGATCGATCCTCTCCTCTGCCGTCGAGCAGAACATACGGTCGCTCCCATGGCGCCGCCCGCAAGATCATCGGCGCCTTTGTTCCTCCTCCTCGTTGTTCTCCTCGTCGCCGCACGGCGCTCCGCCGGTGACGATGACTCTCCACGTACGTACCCGACTGGCGCACCGCCGTCCATGTCGTTTTCTTGCATACATGCGTACGTACTTGACATCTAGATCGTCTGACCGATGTTGTTGATCTGATTTGGCTGCGCGTGTATATATGCAGCGCAGGTGCAGCCTTTGGACCCCAAGTGCCAGGAGATGACGGAGATGTGCACCCCGGCGACGTGCACCAAGCTCTGCCTCAGCATAGGGCTGGGTAAAGACGCCGACGGCGGGTTCTGCACCTTCCATGGCATGCAGTTCTACTGCTGCTGCCCCATACCCGCCCCCGTCCCGCCGCCCTCAAGGCTCTGATTTCAAGTTTGCCTAATGATCTTGTGATAGCGGCCGGGATCTTGGTTTGATCTGAGCAAGTAATTTTGGTGCAAGTCGATCTGTGTGATCACCTACCCCGTGTCAATAAACAATTAAGCATACATGATTCCTGTCGCATTTTCTGTCGTTAAAGATGTATAAGTTTCAGTTTGAAAAGGACAGGGTATTTGTCAGAAACTTGTGAGAAATCCCTCAACCAAAAAACAACTTGTGAGAAAAATGGCCTCGGTTTATTTGCCCCCACTTCTCCGTCGCCGGGAGCACACCATTGACCCGTTTTTCGCCACCTGTCGAACCACATACCAACAATAACCCCACTGCCTCACTGCCGCCACCCTAGGCATCCCTCTAACCCCCTTCCACCTTCCCCGACGCCGATGACACCTTCCCCGACACCGATGACGACCCCACATATAAGGAGAAGCTAGAAAATAAATCCGATGGTGTCTTCTCTGCTACACTGCTTCGTACTAATTGAGTAAGATCTATTGAAGGATTTGCAAAATTCATTCGGGTCAGTTGACCCCAATCCCATAGAGGCAGCATTTGCATCGATCCACGCAAGTCAACCCTCACACTCCCATTGGCCGTCGACACCCGTTGTCCCTGTCTCCAGGTCACTTTCGGCTTGGCCTCGCCATAAATGCTGCGTCATCCGGATCTCCGCCTCGGCGCCTTGCCTTCCCTTTAGCTGACAAAGTCTACTAACGCCAATTCTAATTTCAGGCCAATGCGATTTTAAAAATATCCAAATAGGCAAATAGTAGAAGAATGTGTGCTCGAGTAATGTTAGATTTCTCTGCTGTCTTCGCCCGGCTGCGGTCGGCCTGGCCCGTGCTGGTTCCGGCTTTTCACATGGAAACCTTAGGCCCTGCATGCGTGGGCCGACACCTCACGGTCTCAGACTAGCGTTTTCCTATTTACCGCTTATTCCGCAAACTGCCGCCGTATCGCACACATAGGAGGAATGAGTGGGCTTTTTCGTTTTGCTTTTTCTAGCCTCTTCATTTTTTCTGTTAGTTTTCTTTTACTGTTGTTTGCGGTTTACCTTTTTTTGTTTTTAGTTCTTCGTTTTCTTTTTCTGCTTTTTTTAAATCGTGATTCTTTAAAAAAATGTGATGTCATAAAAAAATGTTTGTAATTTCAGAAAATGTTCAAATCATGATTTTCAAAAAGTGTTCAAATTTTTAATTTTTTTCCTTACACTACTTAAAAAAATGTCCGTGTTTGAAATTTGAGAAAATGTTGGGATCCGCCCCCGTCGTTAGCTCTTCAGGCTTTGAGCACAGTACGCTTGCTGAAGGGCCGGCCCAGTCGTAATCCGCTGTGCGCGTGGCATGAAAGAAACCGGTGTGGCGCGCGCTGCTAGTTATTTTGGCCCAGCCATGCTCTATGGCGAGGAAAAACCTACTCTCTGCAACTGAGCTGAATTGAACCGAATCATCGGCAGCTCCGATCCCAACTCCACGGCCCAAATTGCTGCCACCATTTTACTCCGTCAGTGGCCACAGCTAGCTGTACATGTACCACCGTGGGATCGACTGGTCACGGGGGTTCACACAGGGGCTAATTGGCGCCGTGGGATCCATCGACCACGCGGAATGGACGGACGGATGGATGGATGGATGTATGGAGCATACCACGTCAATCACTGATCACTGCCGTCCGGTCTACAGTCATGACCAGATGCAACGCACGTAGCATGCGCCTTCAAGAATGTGGCGCTCTTGGATGTGAACGCATGTGACTAAGACTAAGAGTTTGGCCTGGCGATGGAGCTGGAGAAGACGTGGCTAGCTCTTTATAAGAACATGATCCGCATTGCGCAAGTAGACAAGATCCAAGAGCGCGGGTCAACATCTCCTACTAGATCGATGGCAGGAAATGGTCAAATGGATGCCCAAGATTCACAGGTATGCACGTTCCTTTCAATGAAATAATAAAAGTGGCATGGTAGTTCAAGGGTTGATGGACACTCACAGTATATATGCAGCAGAACACGAGGCTGGAGATTGACATTGGCGACGACAAGACCATGACCATCGAGATCACTCTTAGAGGGAGGCTCACTCTGCAGAGCACGGATCCACCTCGAGCTGTCGTACATGCAGAAGAAGAGGGCAGGGCATTACCGGACAGAGCCGTTGAAGAGCAGGAGTCTCTGGACAAGAAGAATTACAAGATGCGCGGATACTTGATGGTGGTGTGCACCCTCTTCATCGCCATAGCGTTTCAGGCGGCGATGCAGCCGCCGAGCTGGATCCCCAACGACTGGTATCGGGTGTACAAGCGTGGCCCTTCACCGGCGCCGGATACCAGCACCACCACCACGTACGCGCAAGCTCGTCGGGCGAGGGACTACATGTTGCTCAGCGCGGTGAATTTCGCAATACCGGTGGTGCTGGTGTCGGTGTTGTTGCTGAAGAGAATCCCAGCGACCCATTTGATACAAACGGTGATGCAACAGCTGCCGATCCTCTGCTTCCCAGTCGCCTGGGCCTTTGTCGTTGGCAGCGCGAGCGATCCGGGCTATACATGGTACTTTTATCTCACCATTTTAATTTACGGCGCATGTACGGCTCTTCATTTGTTGGCCCTGCGGGGACGCGATCTTCGACTCCGTCGGCAAATGGCAGAGGCAGACGACCCGTCTCTCCTGGCTTGAGAAATGTTGCCTTCGCTTCCAGCGTGTTGCAGACATGCTTTGTTTTCCTTGTTTCTCCTTCGTTCGTTTGTAGAGTAGCTCCAAACCTTGGTCTTATCGTTCTGTCATTACTATGCATGGTGTAATCATCATGCATCTTGGTCTTATCGTTCTCAACCTTGTTTGCGAGTAGTACTGATCAATGATTCCTGGTATGTTTTTTAGTCATCCAGATGATGTTATTATCAAGTATGTGAAGTACGATTGGATGTCGAGTTGAACACTTTATACGGGAACCGGTCCGGCCAGGAGCCCAGGACTCAGCAGCTCTCACCGGATCGATGCACAATTTGACCTAGACTCCACCACGTACGGACGGATTCCATATACCTAGCTAGTTTATTTATATCGATCAATATAATATAATGATCAATTGCCGCCACCAAATCCTCTACTTGTCTTCGTTGCTCTCCATCCATCTATCCCTTATCAATCGCCGCCTCGTCCGAGTCTATCTGCGCCCCTTGCCGGCCGGCTACGGCGATGGCAACGGCCTGTGCTTCCCCTATGACGTGCTCCTCCACATCATCCGCGGCCTTCCCTGCCGTGCTCTCGCCGAGTCCCCGCGTGTCTGTCTCTGTCATGAGTGGCGCTCGATCGTCGACACCCACAAGCTCCTCCTTCCTCACTTCTTTCCTCGGGGCTCCTTCCCCGGCATCTTCACCAGGAACTATGGATCCGACATTGAATCCTCCTTCGCCCCGTCGGTGCCGGCGTGTTCGGCCCCCCTACGTGGAACTCATGCTGGGCCTGTATTCCAACGTCCTCTGTTTCGACACCACCAGTTCTCGATTCTCCATTACTGCAATGGCCTCCTTCTCCTCAAGAAGAATGCTAATTGTTACGTCTGTAACTCGGCGACAATAAGATGCGCTAAATTGCCACCACCAACGAAGGAGGGTCGGTGGTCGGACCACGAATTCATGTTCCTCGCCTTCGACCCGGCCGTGTCTCCTCACTATGAGGTATTCCTCCTTCCAAGATATGCCGAAGAAAAGATCCAATCAAACAAGGAAGCCGAGCAAGAAGAGATGCATGTCCATGTGCGAGGGGTCGACGAGCAAGATAAGGTGATTTCTATATTGATGTTCTCGTCACAAACCAATCAATGGGCGAGCCGGGAGTTTGTGCCAGGGCGTTGTGCCCCTGGGGCCCTCTATGACATGGTGACTGCGCCACACCCTAAGCATGTGCGAATATGGAAGTCAGTTGAGTACTGGCAGGGATCGCTCTACGTACATTGCCGGAACAACATCGTTATGATCCGTCGCAACTTGAATGGGTTGTATGACATGACTCAGCTGCCGGGAAAAGCCTACGATGATAAAGAACATCTAAGCACTTCCGAGCTGCTCGACAAGTCCATCTTAGCGAGCTACGACGGAGGAGTTCAGCTGCTGGAGGGCATGCTGTTATGGGAAACACTTAGCTCTGAAAGAGGGGAATATTGTTGTTTGTATTACTCCTTGGACTGCCTTGATTGGAGCTAAAGGCATCATGGAAAAAGCATGGGTTAGGGTGCGCAATATTCCAATAGAGAAAAGATGCACTGAACATATAGCTTATGCTGGGGCACTGGTGGGAATTACATTAGAAGTTGATGAATCGGCTGTGCATAAACCTGAATATGCTAGAATCCTTCTTGGCTGTAGAGAGGTTGACAAAATTCCTCCTTCAGCTGAAGGGGTGCTGGGAGAATAGTATTATGATTTCTTTTATGAAGTTGAAAAAGTTGTGACCATGGGTGCCGAGAAAAGTCAGTCTTATACTGCTGTTGATAGCAATGCATCTCCTTCCTTCCCCAAGAAAGCGAGGATGGATTCATATCCTGCTTCTTCCATGGGGCAGGGAGAGACGAGTATGTCCATGGCTGGTAATTTCTCCTCCCAGAATTATGATAAGGGCATGCAGAGGCTTCCTGCGGTAGTTGAGAGTGAAGAGGAAGAGGAAAGTGACGAAGGTAACAACACGGAGCTGCTGATTGAGACTATGGCCAGAGAACATGCAGCCAAAAAAATGTCTCATTGTGGTTCTCAATCTGATAAAGTATCCCGTGGAAATGTTTCTGAGGATCTGGGTGTGGATGAGATGACTGAATCTCCCAGTACTGAGATCAGCGTGCATAAAGGTGCTTGAGGAATGATTACTCCTGTTCCTCCCTCACCTGTGTTTGTCTACCATGATATGAATACTTATGGGAATGCATTTCCTCCCTTGTCAGACTATGTGGTTTGGCCTTCCCTGCCCCATATTGTGCCTCTTGAGGAGGGATACATGGAAGGAGGAGAAAACTATAGTGTGTATACAGTTGAATCTCCTTCTGGGTCTCCAATTCATGTCAACAGGAGTCAAGAAGAGGAGGCCCCCCGCAGACAGAAGCAGAAGCTGGAGAAGGTGGGAGATGTGGCTGCCAACAGAATGAGGAAGCGCAATCTGGAAGGTATGAATATGCCCAATTCAGAAAATCAATTTTTTGCATTATCTGATTCTGCCATTATATTGCGTGCATCCTTGATGGGAGTGCAAATCCCGGATGATGACTTTGCAACTGTTGATATCTTGCGTGAATTAGAACTCTCTAGAAATTTATTGCATAACAAAAATATTGATACTAATGCACAAAAAATTACTGTCAACGATGGGTTGGGTAATGATATACCCCTCTCTTTAGAATGGGATGAGGATAGTAGAGATATTGAAGAACCATTTATTGTGGTTCAACCTAAAAGCAGAAAAAAGAAATATCAGCACAGGAAATCGGTGGTGGTTTTATCTCCTAATAGTTCCAATAGACCTATGACTAGAAGTCAGCAGAAAAATGGGGTGGGTAGGGCTGCTATGGAACCTGGCAGACCTACCAGAGTGAGAGATAAACCCGAACGATATAAATGAAAGGGGTTTTTTGGAATTGTAGGGGGGGTAAAAAAGGCATGTCCACCTGCCTCATTGATATGATTAATGCCAATGATTTAGATTTTATTGGACTTCAGGAAACTATGAAGAAGTCTTATAATCCTGCCTTTTTTAGACAAATGGATCCGAATCAAAAGTTTCATTGGGAATGGTCTCCTTCTAGGGGGAAATCTGGTGGCATCCTTTGTGGTCTTAATAAAGAAAAGTTTGATATCCTTATGACCAAATGTGGTAATTACATTCTACAGTTGAATTTGTTCGATAAGAACAAAAACTGTAGCTGTGCCCTGATGACTGTATATGGTGCTGCACATGATGAGAGAAACCTGAGTTCATTGCTGAGCTGTCATCCATGTGTCATAACACTAATATCCCTTATCTGGTCGGGGGAGACTTTAACATCATTCGACATTGCGGGGAGAAAAACAAAAAAACATCTATGTCCCACTTCTCGGAGGTGTTTAATTCTGTTATACATTTGCTTGGGTTGAGAGAGATCTATATGACGGGTGGTTGCTATACCTGGTCTAATAAACAAGATAACCCAACTCTGGAAAAATTGGATAGAGTTCTCATGTCCCCTAATTGGGAGGATTTATACCCCCCTCATTTCTGTGCATAAATTTGTCAAGGAGATATCAGATCATAATCCCTTGTTGGTTGATGGTGGGAGAGCTTCCTCTAGAGCACCAGGTAATAGGTGTTTCAGGTTCGATAATGCTTGGCTCAGTAACCCAGACTTCCTTCCTCTGGTTGCTGATATTTGGTCTAGGCCAGTTTACACTATAAACCCCATTGACTCCCTGAATATTAAACTTAAGAGAATTAAGAAATTTTTTAAGGGGTGGGGGTCCAATTTGTTTGGTCATAATAAGATCAGAAAGAATATCATCAAACTTGAGCTACAGGAGCTTGAAAATCTGGAGGAGGTTGATGGTTTAAGCGGGGAGGCATATACTAGGAAGTTGGAAATTCTAGTGGAGCTCAATAATATGTATGTTGAAGAAGAACTTCACTGGCATCAATTTTCTAATGAGAGGTGGTTGTTGAAAGGAGACAATAACACTGACTTTTTCCACAAAGTAGCTAATGGACGCCGTAGGAAAAACTCCATGATCTCCCTGGAGTGCGGGTCCACTATTATTGAAGGCACTAAAAACCTACTGGCCCATGCTACTGATTACTATAAAACCTTGTTTGGACTTGCTCCTGGCATTATTTGTCAGATAGATGCAGATTTGTGGTCTCAAGATGAGATGATTACTCCTGATGACAATGAGGACTTGACTCGACCTTTCTCATTGGAAGAGATCAAGAAAGCATTATTTGAGATGAAATCTAACCGAGCCCCTGGCCCAGACGATATCCCTGTTGAATTTTATCAACACTGCTGGGATGTAGTAGCCCATGATCTCTTATGCCTGTTTGAATGGTTTCATGAAGACAAGTTAGATGTCCAACGACTTAATTATGGAATCATAACCTTGCTACCTAAGTCGACTGATGCTAATAAAATCCAGCAGTATAGGCCCATTTGTCTGTTACGTTGCCCTTACAAGTTACTCACTAAAGCCATGGATATTAGAGCTAGCAAATATGCCCATAAATTGTTCAGTATTCAACAGAATGCTCTTATTAAGGGGAGACACATAGTGGATGGGATCCTATCGCTTCATGAGGTCCTACATTATACACACCTCAAAAAACAAGTGGGAGTGGTTCTTAAACTTGATTTCGAGAAAGCATATGACAAAGTCAACTGGGACTTTTTGCTTGATTGTCATAGGAAGCGTGGATTTAGCTCTAAATGGTGTGGATGGGTATCTCAAATCCTAAAAAAGGGCACGGTTAGTGTCAAGATTAATAATGAGGTGGGACCTTACATTCAAAGTGCTAAGGGGGTGAGACAGGGGGATGTTGGGGAACGCAGTAATTTCAAAAAAATTCCTACGCACACGCAAGATCATGGTGATGCATAGCAACGAGAGGGGAGAGTGTTGTCTATGTACCCACGCAGACCGACTGCGGAAGCGTTGACGCAATGTAGAGGAAGTAGTCGTACGTCTTCCCGATCCAACCGATCCAACCACCGTTACCCCGGCACCTCCGAGTTCTTAGCACACGTACAACTCGATGACAATCCCCGGACTTCGATCCAGCAAAGTGTCGGGGAAGAGTTCCGTCAGCACGACGGCGTGGTGACGATCTTGATGCACTACAGCAGCAGGGCTTTGCCTAAACTCCGCTACAGTAATATCGAGGACTATAGTGGCTGGGGGCGCCGCACACGGCTAAGGACTAGATCACGTGGATCAACTTGTGTGTTCTTTGGGGTGCCCTGCCTCTGTATATAAAGGACTAGAGGGGGGAGGCTGGCCGGCCAAGGGAGGGCGCGCCAAGAGAGTCCTACTCCCTCTGGGAGTAGGATTCCCCCCCAATCCTAGTTGGAATAGGATTCCTTGAGGGGGGAAAGAGAGAGAGGGGGCTGGCCACCTCTCCTAGTCGAAATAGGACTAGGGGAAGGGGGGAGGCGCACAGCCACCTTGGGCTGCCCCTTTCTCCTTTCCACTAAAGCCCACTAAGGCCCATATAGCTCCCGGGGGGTTCCGGTAACCTCCCGGTACTCCGGTAAAATCCCGATTTCACCCGGAACACTTCCGATATCCAAACATAGGCTTCCAATATATCAATATTTATGTCTCGACCATTTCGAGACTCCTCGTCATGTCCGTGATCACATCCGGGACTCCGAACAACCTTCGGTACATCAAAATGCATAAACTCATAATAACTGTCATTGTAACGTTAAGCGTGCGGACCCTACGGTTCGAGAATAATGTAGACATGACCGAGACACGTCTCCGGTCAATAACCAATAGCGGGACCTGGATGCCCATATTGGCTCCTACATATTCTACGAAGATCTTTATCGGTCAGACCGCATAACAACATACGTTGTTCCCTTTGTCATCGGTATGTTACTTGCCCGAGATTCGATCGTCGGTATCCAATACCTAGTTCAATCTCGTTACCGGCAAGTCTCTTTACTCGTTCCGTAATACATCATCTCACAACTAACATGTTAGTTGTAATGCTTGCAAGGCTTATGTGATGTGCATTACCGAGAGGGCCCAGAGATACCTCTCCGACAATCGGAGTGACAAATCCTAATCTCGAAATACGCCAACTCAACATGTACCTTTGGAGACACCTGTAATGCTCCTTTATAATCACCCAGTTATGTTGTGACGTTTGGTAGCACACAAAGTGTTCCTCCGGCAAACGGGAGTTGCATAATCTCATAGTCATAGGAACATGTATAAGTCATGAAGAAAGCAATAGCAACATACTAAATGATCGGGTGCTAAGCTAATGGAATGGGTCATGTCAATCAGATCATTCAACTAATGATGTGATCCCGTTAATCAAATAACAACTCTTTGTCCATGGTTAGGAAACACAACCATCTTCGATTAACGAGCTAGTCAAGTAGAGGCATACTAGTGACACTCTGTTTGTCTATGTATTCACACATGTATTATGTTTCCGGTTAATACAATTCTAGCATGAATAATAAACATTTATCATGATATAAGGAAATAAATAATAACTTTATTATTGCCTCTAGGGCATATTTCCTTCAGTCTCCCACTTGCACTGGAGTTAATAATCTAGATCACATTGCCATGTGATTTAACATCAATAGTTCACATCTTTATGTGATTGGTTCACATCTCCATGTGACTAACACCCAAAGGGTTTACTAGATTCAATAATCTAGTTCACATCGCTATGTGATTAAGACCCAAAAAGTGATCATGTTTTGCTTGTGAGAGAAGTTTAGTCAACGGGTCTGCCACATTCAGATCCGCATGTATTTTGCAAATTCCTATGTCAACAATGCTCTGCATGGAGCTACTTCTAACTAATTGCTCCCACTTTCAATATGTATCCAGATTGAGACTTAGAGTCATTTGGATCAGTGTCAAAGCTTGCATCGACGTAACTTTTTACGACGAACCTTTTTGTCACCTCCATAATTGAGAAATATTTCCTTATTCCACTAAGGATAATTTTGACCGATGTCCAGTGATCTACTCTTAGATCACCATTGTACTCCCTTGCTTAACACAGTGTAGGGTATACAATAGATCTGGTACACAGCATGGCATACTTTATAGAACCTATGGCTGAGGCATAGGGAATGACTTTCATTCTATTTCTATCTTCTGCCGTGGTCGGGCTTTGAGTCTTACTCAATTTCACACCTTGCAACACAGGCAAGAACTCTTTCTTTGACTGTTCCATTTTGAACTACTTCAAAATCTTGTCAAGGTATGTACTCATTGAAAAAACTTATCAAGCGTCTTGATCTATCTCTATAGATCTTGATGCTCAATATGTAAGCAGCTTTACCGAGGTCTTTCTTTGAAAAACTCCTTTCAAATATTCCTTTATGCTTTCTAGAAAATTATACATTATTTCCGATCAACAATATGTTGTTCACATATACTTATCAGAAATGTTGTAGTGCTCCCACTCACTTTTTTGTAAATACAGGCTTCACCGTAAGTCTGTATAAAACTATATGCTTTGATCAACTTATCAATGCGTATATTCCAACTCCGAGATGCTTGCACCAGTCCATAGATGGATCGTTGGAGCTTGCATATTTTGTTAACACCTTTAGGATTGACAAAACCTTCTGGTTGCATCATATACAACTCTTCTTTAAGAAATCCATTAAGGAATGCAGTTTTGTTTATCCATTTGCCAGATTTCATAAAATGCGGCAATTGCTAACATGATTCGGACAAACTTAAGCATATATACGAGTGAGAAAATCTCATCGTAGTCAACACCTTGAACTTGTCGAAAACCTTTTGCGACAATTCTAGCTTTGTAGATAGTAACACTACTATCAGCGTCCGTCTTCCTCTTGATGATCCATTTATTTTCTATGGCTTGCCGATCATCGGGCAAATCCATCAAAGTCCATACTTTGATGGATCATATCTCAGATTTTATGGCCTCAAACCATTTCGCGGAATCTGGGCTCATCATCGCTTCCTCATAGTTCGCAAGTTCGTCATGGTCTAGTAACATGACTTCCAGAATAGGATTACCGTACCACTCTGGTGTGGATCTTACTCTGGTTTACCTACGAGATTTGGAGTAACTTGATCTGAAGTTACATGATCATCATCATTAGCTTCCTCACTAATTGGTGTAGTAGTCACAGGAACAGATTTCTGTGATGAACTACTTTCCAATAAGGGAGCAGGTACAGTTACCTGATCAAGTTCTATTTTCCTCCCACTCACTTCTTTCGAGAGAAACTCCTTCTCTGGAAAGGATCCATTCTAAGCAACGAATATCTTGCCTTCGGATCTATGATAGAAGGTGTACCCAATATTTTCTTTTGGGTATCCTATGAAGACGCACTTCTCCGATTTGAGTTTGAGCTTATCAGGATGAAACTTTTTCATATAAGCATCGCAACCCCAAACTTTAAGAAACGACAACTTTGGTTTCTTGCCAAACCATAGTTCATACGGTGTCGTCTCAACAGATTTAGATGGTGCCCTTTTAACGTGAATGCAGCTGTCTCTAATGCATAACCCCAAAATGATAGTGGTAGATCGGTAAGAGACATCATAGATCGCACCATATCTAATAAAGTACGGTTATGACGTTCGGACACACCATTACATTGTGGTGTTCCAGGTGGCGTGAGTAGTGAAACTATTTCACACTGTTTTAAACTGAAGGCCAAACTTGTAAGTCAAATACTCTTCTCTACGATCAGCTCGTAGAAACTTTATTTTCTTGTTATGATGATTTTTCACTTCACTATGAAATTCTTTGAACTTTTCAAATTTTTCAGACTTATGTTTCATCAAGTAGATATCCCCATATCTGCTCAAATCATCTGTGAAGGTAAGAAAATAATGATACCTACTGCAAGCCTTAATATTCATCGGACCACATACATCAATATGTATGATTTCCAACAAATCTGTTGCTTGTTTCATTGTTCCGGAGAACGGCGTTTTAGTCATCTTGCCCATAAGGCATGGTTCGCAAGCATCAAGTGATTCATAATCAAGTGATTCCAAAAGCCCATCAGCATGGAGTTTCTTCATGCGCTTTACACCAATATGACTTAAACGGCAGTGCCACAAATAAGTTGCACTATCATTATCAACTTTTCATCTTTTGGTTTCAATACTATGAATATGGGTATCACTACGATCGAGATCCAACGAACTTGTTTCATTGGGTGTATGACCATCGAAGGTTTTATTCATGTAAACAGAACAACAATTTATTCTCTTACTTAAATGAATAACCGTATTACAATAAACATGATCAAATCATATTCATGCTCAACGCAAACACCAAATAACACTTATTTAGGTTCAACACTAATCCCGAAATTATAGGGAGTGTGCGATGATGATCATATCAATCTTGGAACCACTTCCAACACACATCGTCACTTCACCCTTAACTAGTCTCTGTTTATTCTGCAACTCCCATTTCGAGTTACTAATCTTAGCAACTGAACTAGTATCAAATACTGAGGGGTTGCTATAAACACTAGTAAAGTACACATCAATAACATGTATATCAAATATACTTATGTTCACTTTGCCATCCTTCTTATCCGCAATCACTTGGGGTAGTTCCGCTTCCAGTGACCAGTCCCTTTGCAGTAAAAGCACTTAGTCTCAGGCTTAGGATCAGACTTGGGCTTCTTCACTTGAGCAGCAACTTGCTTGCCGTTCTTCTTGAAGTTCCCCTTCTTCCCTTTGCCCTTTTCTTGAAACTAGTGGTCTTGTCAACCATCAACACTTGATGTTTTTCTTGATTTCTACCTTCGTTGATTTCAGCATCACGAAGAGCTTGGGAGTTGTTTCCGTTATCCCTTGCATATTATAGTTCATCACGAAGTTCTACTAACTTGGTGATGGTGACTAGAGAATTCTGTCAATCACTATCTTATCTGGAAGATTAACTCCCACTTGATTCAAGCGATTGTAGTACCCAGACAATCTGAGCACATGCTCACTAGTTGAGCGATTCTCCTCCATCTTTTAGCTATAGAACTTGTTGGAGACTTCATATCTCTCAACTCGGGTATTTGCTTGAAATATTAACTTCAATTCCTGGAACATCTCATATGGTCCATGACGTTCAAAACGTCTTTGAAGTCCCGATTCTAAGCCGTTAAGCATGGTGCACTAAACTATCAAGTAGTCATCATATTGAGCTAGACAAACGTTCATAACGTCTGCATCTGCTCCTGCAATAGGTCTGTCACCTAGCGGTGCATCAAGGACATAATTCTTCTGTGCAGCAATAAGGATAAACCTCAGATCACGGATCCAATCCGCATCATTGCTACTAACATCTTTCAACACAATTTTCTCTAGGAACATATCAAAATAAACATATGAAAGCAACAACGCGAGCTATTGATCTACAACATAATTTGCAAAATACTACCAGGACTAAGTTCATGATAAATTTAAGTTTAATTAATCAAATTACTTAAAGAACGCCCACTTAGATAGACATCCCTCTAATCCTCCAAGTGATCACGTGATCCAAATCAACTAAACCATAACCGATCATCACGTGAAATGGAGTAGTTTTCAATGGTGAACATCGTTATGTTGATCATATCTACTATATGATTCACGCTCGACCTTTCGGTCTCCGTGTTCCGAGGCCATATCTGCATATGCTAGGCTCGTCAAGTTTAACCCGAGTATTCTGCGTGTGCAAAACTGGCTTGCACCCGTTGTAGATGGACGTAGAGCTTATCACACCCGATCATCACGTGGTGTCTGGGCACGACGAACTTTGGCAACGGTGCATACTCAGGGAGAACACTTCTTGATAATTTAGTGAGAGATCATCTTATAATGCTACCGTCAATCAAAGCAAGATAAGATGCATAAAAAGATAAACATCACATGCAATCAATATAAGTGATATGATATGGCCATCATCATCTTGTGCTTGTGATCTCCATCTCTGAAGCACCGTCATGATCACCATCGTCACCGGCGTGACACCTTGATCTCCATGGTAGCATCATTGTCGTCTCGCCAATCTTATGCTTCCACGACTATCGCTACCGCTTAGTGATAAAGTAAAGCATTACATCGCGATTGCATTGCATACAATAAAGCGACAACCATATGGCTCCTGCCAGTTGCCGATAACTCGGTTACAAAACATGATCATCTCATACAATAAAATTTAGCATCATGCCTTGACCATATCACATCACAACATGCCCTGCAAAAACAAGTTAGACGTCCTCTACTTTGTTGTTGCAAGTTTTACGTGGCTGCTACGGGCTTAAGTAAGAACCAATTTCACCTATGCATCAAAACCACAACAATAGTTTGTCAAATAGACTCCGTTTTAACCTTCGCAAGGACCGGGCGTAGCCACACTTGGTTCAACTAAAGCTGGAGAGACAGTCGCCCGCAAGCCACCTATGTGCAAAGCACGTCGAGGGAACCGGTCTCGCGTAAGCGTACGCATAATGTTGGTCCGGGTCGTCTCGTCCAACAATGCTGCCGAATCAAAGTATGACATGCTGGTAGGCAGTATGACTTATATCGCCCACAACTCACTTGTGTTCTACTCGTGCATATAACATCAACATAAATAACCTAGGCTCTAATACCACTGTTGGGGAACGCAGTAATTTCAAAAAATTTCTTACGCACATGCAAGATCATGGTGATGCATAGCAACGAGAGGGGAGAGTGTTGTCTATGTACCCACGCAAACCGACTGCGGAAGCGTTGACGCAATGTAGAGGAAGTAGTCGTATGTCTTCCCGATCCAACCGATCCAAGCACCGTTACTCCGGCGCCTCCGAGTTCTTAGCACACGTACAGCTCGATGATGATCCCCGGACTCCGATCCAGCAAAGTGTCGGGGAAGAGTTCCGTCAGCACGACGGCGTGGTGATGATCTTGATGCACTACAGCAGCAGGGCTTCGCCTAAACTCCACTACAGTAATATCGAGGACTATAGTGGCTGGGGGCGCCGCACACGGCTAAGGACTAGATCATGTGGATCAACTTGTGTGTTCTTTGGGGTGCCCTGCCTCTGTATATAAAGGACTAGAGGGGGGAGGCTGGCCGGCCAAGGGAGGGCGCGCCAGGAGAGTCCTACTCCCAGAGGGAGTAGGATTCCCCCCCCAATCCTAGTTGGAATAGAATTCCTTGAGGGGGGGAAGAGAGAGAGAGGGGGCCGGCCACCTCTCCTAGTCAAAATAGGACTAGTGGAAGGGGGGAGCGGCACAGCCACCTTGGGCTGCCCCTTTCTATTTTCCACTAAAGCCCACTAAGGCCCATATAGCTCCCGGGGGGTTCCGGTAACCTCCCGGTACTCCGGTAAAATCCCGATTTCACCCGGAACACTTCCTATATCCAAACATAGGCTTCCAATATATCAATCTTTATGTCTCGACCATTTCGAGACTCCTCGTCATGTCCGTGATCACATCCGGGACTCCGAACAACCTTCGGTACATCAAAATGCATAAACTCATAATAACTGTCATCGTAACGTTAAGCGTGTGGACCCTACGGTTCGAGAATAATGTAGACATGACCGAGACACGTCTCCGGTCAATAACCAATAGCGGGACCTGGATGCCCATATTGGCTCCTACATATTCTACGAAGATCTTTATCGGTCAGACCGCATAACAACATACGTTGTTCCCTTTGTCATCGGTATGTTACTTGCCCGAGATTCGATCGTCGGTATCCAATACCTAGTTCAATCTCGTTACCGGCAAGTCTCTTTACTCGTTCCGTAATACATCATCTCACAACTAACATGTTAGTTGTAATGCTTGCAAGGCTTATGTGATGTGCATTACCGAGAGGGCCCAGAGATACCTCTCCGACAATCGGAGTGACAAATCCTAATCTCGAAATACGCCAACTCAACATGTACCTTTGGAGACACCTGTAATGCTCCTTTATAATCACCCAGTTATGTTATGACGTTTGGTAGCACACAAAGTGTTCCTCCGGCAAACGGGAGTTGCATAATCTCATAGTCATAGGAACATGTATAAGTCATGAAGAAAGCAATAGCAACATACTAAATGATCGGGTGCTAAGCTAATGGAATGGGTCATGTCAATCAGATCATTCAACTAATGATGTGATCCCGTTAATCAAATAACAACTCTTTGTCCATGGTTAGGAAACATAACCATCTTCGATTAACGAGCTAGTCAAGTAGAGGCATACTAGTGACACTCTGTTTGTCTATGTATTCGCACATGTATTATGTTTCCGGTTAATACAATTCTAGCATGAATAATAAACATTTATCATGATATAAGGAAATAAATAATAACTTTATTATTGCCTCTAGGGCATATTTCCTTCAGTCTCCCACTTGCACTGGAGTTAATAATCTAGATCACATTGCCATGTGATTTAACATCAATAGTTCACATCTTTATGTGATTGGTTCACATCTCCATGTGACTAACACCCAAAGGGTTTACTAGATTCAATAATCTAGTTCACATCGCTATGTGATTAAGACCCAAAAAGTGATCATGTTTTGCTTGTGAGAGAAGTTTAGTCAACGGGTCTGCCACATTCAGATCCGCATGTATTTTGCAAATTCCTATGTCAACAATGCTCTGCATGGAGCTACTTCTAACTAATTGCTCCCACTTTCAATATGTATCCAGATTGAGACTTAGAGTCATTTGGATCAGTGTCAAAGCTTGCATCGACGTAACTTTTTACGACGAACCTTTTTGTCACCTCCATAATTGAGAAATATTTCCTTATTCCACTAAGGATAATTTTGACCGATGTCCAGTGATCTACTCTTAGATCACTATTGTACTCCCTTGCTTAACACAGTGTAGGGTATACAATAGATCTGGTACACAGCATGGCATACTTTATAGAACCTATGGCTGAGGCATAGGGAATGACTTTCATTCTATTTCTATCTTCTGCCATGGTTGGGCTTTGAGTCTTACTCAATTTCACACCTTACAACACAGGCAAGAACTCTTTCTTTGACTGTTCCATTTTGAACTACTTCAAAATCTTGTCAAGGTATGTACTCATTGAAAAAACTTATCAAGCGTCTTGATCTATCTCTATAGATCTTGATGCTCAATATGTAAGCAGCTTTACCGAGGTCTTTCTTTGAAAAACTCCTTTCAAATATTCCTTTATGCTTTCCAGAAAATTATACATTATTTCCGATCAACAATATGTTGTTCACATATACTTATCAGAAATGTTGTAGTGCTCCCACTCACTTTCTTGTAAATACAGGCTTCACCGTAAGTCTGTATAAAACTATATGCTTTGATCAACTTATCAAAGCGTATATTCCAACTCCGAGATGCTTGCACCAGTCCATAGATGGATCGTTGGAGCTTGCATATTTTGTTAACACCTTTAGGATTGACAAAACCTTCTGGTTGCATCATATACAACTCTTCTTTAAGAAATCCATTAAGGAATGTAGTTTTGTTTATCCATTTGCCAGATTTCATAAAATGCGGCAATTGCTAACATGATTCGGACAGACTTAAGCATATATACGAGTGAGAAAATCTCATCATAGTCAACACCTTGAACTTGTCGAAAACCTTTTGCGACAATTCTAGCTTTGTTGATAGTAACACTACTATCAGCGTCCGTCTTCCTCTTGATGATCCATTTATTTTCTATGGCTTGCCAATCATCGGGCAAATCCATCAAAGTCCATACTTTGTTCTCATACAAGGATCATATCTTAGATTTTATGGCCTCAAACCATTTCGCGGAATCTGGGCTCATCATCGCTTCCTCATAGTTCGCAAGTTCGTCATGGTCTAGTAACATGACTTCCAGAATAAGATTACCGTACCACTCTGGTGTGGATCTTACTCTGGTTTACCTACGAGATTTGGAGTAACTTGATCTGAAGTTACATGATCATCATCATTAGCTTCCTCACTAATTGGTGTAGTAGTCACAGGAACAGATTTCTATGATGAACTACTTTCCAATAAGGGAGCAGGTACAGTTACCTCATCAAGTTCTACTTTCCTCCCACTCACTTCTTTCGAGAGAAACTCCTTCTCTGGAAAGGATCCATTCTAAGCAACGAATATCTTGCCTTCGGATCTATGATAGAAGGTGTACCCAACATTTTCTTTTGGGTATCCTATGAAGACGCACTTCTCCGATTTGAGTTTGAGCTTATCAGGATGAAACTTTTTCATATAAGCATCGCAACCCCAAACCTTAAGAAACGACAACTTTGGTTTCTTGCCAAACCATAGTTCATACGGTGTCGTCTCAACAGATTTAGATGGTGCCCTTTTAACGTGAATGCAGCTGTCTCTAATGCATAACCCCAAAATGATAGTGGTAGATCGGTAAGAGACATCATAGATCGCACCATATCTAATAAAGTACGGTTTTGACGTTCGGACACACCATTACATTGTGGTGTTCCAGGTGGCGTGAGTAGTGAAACTATTTCACACTGTTTTAAACTGAAGGCCAAACTCGTAACTCAAATACTCTTCTCTACGATCAGCTCGTAGAAACTTTATTTTCTTGTTACGATGATTTTTCACTTCACTATGAAATTCTTTGAACTTTTCAAATGTTTCAGACTTATGTTTCATCAAGTAGATATGCCCATATCTGCTCAAATCATCTGTGAAGGTCAGAAAATAATGATACCTACTGCAAGCCTTAATATTCATCGGACCACGTACATCAGTATGTATGATTTCCAACAAATCTGTTGCTTGCTTCATTGTTTCGGAGAACGGCGTTTTAGTCATCTTGCCCATAAGGCATGGTTCGCAAGCATCAAGTGATTCATAATCAAGTGATTCCAAAAGCCCATCAGCATGGAGTTTCTTCATGCGCTTTACACCAATATGACTTAAACGGCAGTGCCACAAATAAGTTGCACTATCATTATCAACTTTTCATCTTTTGGTTTCAATATTATGAATATGTGTATCACTACGATCGAGATCCAACGAACTTGTTTCATTGGGTGTATGACCATCGAAGGTTTTATTCATGTAAACAGAACAACAATTTATTCTCTTACTTAAATGAATAACCGTATTACAATAAACATGATCAAATCATATTCATGCTCAACGCAAACACCAAATAACACTTATTTAGGTTCAACACTAATCCCGAAATTATAGGGAGTGTGCGATGATGATCATATCAATCTTGGAACCACTTCCAACACACATCGTCACTTCACCCTTAACTAGTCTCTGTTTATTCTGCAACTCCCGTTTCGAGTTACTAATCTTAGCAACTGAACTAGTATCAAATACTGAGGGGTTGCTATAAACACTAGTAAAGTACACATCAATAACATGTATATCAAATATACTTATGTTCACTTTGCCATCCTTCTTATCTGCCAATCACTTGGGGTAGTTCCGCTTCCAGTGACCAGTCCCTTTGCAGTAAAAGCACTTAGTCTCAGGCTTAGGATCAGACTTGGGCTTCTTCACTTGAGCAGCAACTTGCTTGCCGTTCTTCTTGAAGTTCCCCTTCTTCCCTTTGCCCTTTTCTTGAAACTAGTGGTCTTGTCAACCATCAACACTTGATGTTTTTCTTGATTTCTACCTTCGTTGATTTCATCATCACGAAGAGCTTGGGAGTTGTTTCCGTTATCCCTTGCATATTATAGTTCATCACGAAGTCACTATCTTATCTAGAAGATTAACTCCCACTTGATTCAAGCGATTGTAGTACCCAGACAATCTGAGCACATGCTCACTAGTTGAGCGATTCTCCTCCATCTTTTAGCTATAGAACTTGTTGGAGACTACATATCTCTCAACTCGGGTATTTGCTTGAAATATTAACTTCAACTCCTGGAACATCTCATATGGTCCATGACGTTCAAAACGTCTTTGAAGTCCCGATTCTAAGCCGTTAAGCATGGTGCACTAAACTATCAAGTAGTCATCATATTGAGCTAGCCAAACATTCATAACGTCTGCATCTGCTCCTGCAATAGGTCTGTCACCTAGCGGTGCATCAAGGACATAATTCTTCTGTGTAGCAATGAGGATAAACCTCAGATCACGGATCCAATCCGCATCATTGCTACTAACATCTTTCAACACAATTTTCTCTAGGAACATATCAAAATAAACATATGAAAGCAACAACGCGAGCTATTGATCTACAACATAATTTGCAAAATACTACCAGGACTAAGTTCATGATAAATTTAAGTTCAATTAATCAAATTACTTAAAGAATTCCCACTTAGATAGACATCCCTCTAATCCTCTAAGTGATCACGTGATCCAAATCAACTAAACCATAACCGATCATCACGTGAAATGGAGTAGTTTTCAATGGTGAACATCGTTATGTTGATCATATCTACTATATGATTCACGCTCGACCTTTCGGTCTCCGTGTTCCGAGGCCATATCTGCATATGCTAGGCTCGTCAAGTTTAACCCGAGTATTCTGCGTGTGCAAAACTGGCTTGCACCCGTTGTAGATGGACGTAGAGCTTATCACACCCGATCATCACGTGGTGTCTGGGCACGACGAACTTTGGCAACGGTGCATACTCAGGGAGAACACTTCTTGATAATTTAGTGAGAGATCATCTTATAATGCTACCGTCAATCAAAGCAAGATAAGATGCATAAAAAGATAAACATCACATGCAATCAATATAAGTGATATGATATGGCCATCATCATCTTGTGCTTGTGATCTCCATCTCCGAAGCACCGTCATGATCACCATCGTCACCGGCGTAACACCTTGATCTCCATGGTAGCATCGTTGTCGTCTCGCCAATCTTATGCTTCCACGACTATCGCTACCGCTTAGTGATAAAGTAAAGCATTACATCGCGATTGCATTGCATACAATAAAGCGACAACCATATGGCTCCTGCCAGTTGTTGATAACTCGGTTACAAAACATGATCATATCATACAATAAAATTTAGCATCATGCCTTGACCATATCACATCACAACATGCCCTGCAAAAACAAGTTAGACGTCCTCTACTTTGTTGTTGCAAGTTTTACGTGGTTGCTACGGGCTTAGGTAAGAACCAATTTCACCTATGCATCAAAACCACAACAATAGTTTGTCAAATAGACTCCGTTTTAACCTTCGCAAGGACCAGGCGTAGCCACACTTGGTTCAACTAAAGCTGGAGAGACAGTCGCCCGCAAGCCACCTATGTGCAAAGCACGTCGAGGGAACCGGTCTCGCGTAAGCGTACGCATAATGTTGGTCCGGGTCGTCTCGTCCAACAATGCCGCCGAACCAAAGTATGACATGCTGGTAGGTAGTATGACTTATATCGCCCACAACTCACTTGTGTTCTACTCGTGCATATAACATCAACATAAATAACCTTGGCTCTGATACCACTATTGGGGAACGCAGTAATTTCAAAAAATTTCCTACGCACACGCAAGATCATGGTGACGCATAGAAACGAGAGGGGAGAGTGTTGTCTACGTACCCACACAGACCGATTGCGGAAGCGTTGACACAATGTAGAGGAAGTAGTCGTACGTCTTCCCGATCCAACCGATCCAAGCACCGTTACTCCGGCACCTCCGAGTTCTTAGCACACGTACAGCTCGATGACGATCCCCAGACTCCGATCCAGCAAAGTGTCGGGAAAGAGTTCCGTCAGCACGACGGCGTGGTGACGATCTTGATGCACTACAGCAGCGGGGCTTCGCCTAAACTCCGCTACAGTAATATCGAGGATTATACCGGCTGGGGGCGCCGCACACGGCTAAGGACTAGATCACGTGGATCAACTTGTGTGTTCTTTGGGGTGCCCTGCCTCTGTATATAAAGGACTAGAGGGGGGAGGCTGGCCGGCCAAGGGAGGGCGCGCCAGGAGAGTCCTACTCCCTCTGGGAGTAGGAACCCCCCCCAATCCTAGTTGGAATAGGATTCCTTGAGGGGGGAAAGAGAGAGAGGGGGCCGGCCACCTCTCCTAGTCCAAATAGGACTAGGGGAAGGGGGGAGGCACACAGCCACCTTGGGCTGCCCCTTTCTCCTTTCCACTAAAGCCCACTAAGGCCCATATAGCTCCCGGGGGGTTCCGGTAACCTCCTAGTACTCCGGTAAAATCCCGATTTCACCCGGAACACTTCCGATATCCAAACATAGGCTTCCAATATATCAATCTTTATGTCTCGACCATTTCGAGACTCCTCGTCATGTCCGTGATCACATCCGGGACTTCGAACAACCTTCGGTACATCAAAATGCATAAACTCATAATAACTGTGTCAGGACCCCGACTCGATGTCACATCGATCTAGCCGGTAACACCTCATATCACTTTGCGGCCTCACGCATGGTATCCCCACGGGTGTCGCCTTACCTTTGCCCGGGACCGTTTGCGCCTTTTGGCTCACGTATATGATAGTGTCGCTAGCATCCATATGATAAGGAGCCCGGGCTGACATGACTAGTCGTAAACCCAAAGTGGCACAGACTTACAGGGACAGGCATCCATGACCCAGCTTCGAACGTGTCGGTCATCAGCAAGTGGGTCCGGGCTGTAGCACCGGGCTAGCAGGACTCCGGTAAACCGGGCTGTAGCGGGCTAACAGGACTCCGGTACTCAAAGCGTGACATTTCCCCGAAGGGACAGACACGGGAACGAAGAAGGACACATGCCGGCCCGCCTAAGTGTTCCAGAGCAGTAGCAAGCTACCATGGCTCAGCGGTAACACTAGGAGACATTTCCCGGTAAGAGAGGCTACTAAAGATAAACAACTAGATAGTCAGATCCCACACATACCAAGCATTTCAATCATACACACAATATGCTCGATATGTGCAAATACAACGAAGCATCACAACATGACTCTACAACACAAGTACTTTATTTAAGGCTCAGGGAGCCATACATAACATACACAAAGGTACGGGTCTCACGACCCAACATTCAAGTCATACAGTCATACAAACCAGTAGCGGAAGTAACTTGTCTGAGTACAGACAATAAAAGAGGCTTGGAAAGCCTAGCTATACTACATGGTCCTTCACAAGCTCAGGGTCACCACCTGGGCCTTTAGCCTACTCGTTGATGTCAACGTCTACATAGAACCCATCAGAAGGGGTTGCAGCGTCTTCTGTAAAAAAATGTAAATTATAGCAACATGAGTACAAAGGTACTCAGCAAGACTTACATCAGATCCTACATACATGCATATTATCAAGAAGGGTTGGTGGAGTTATTGCAGCAAGCCAGCTTTGACTCTTGGCTAGACTATCCTACGATACTTCAACTTGAAATGGTTTTGCGCACACGAGTCCACTACTCACCACTTCAATACACTACCGAGGATCCGCCTCCGTCTTCCTACGGAAGAGCCATCCTCGGCACTCACACTTATCTTGAGGCTTTTAGTAGTTTCCATTTACTTGTCTATGAACTGTATAGGCAACCAAGTAGTCCTTTACCGCGGACGCGGCTATTCGAATAGATCATGTTAACCTTGCAGGGGTGTACCTCTTCATACACGCTCTCACCACTTACCATCGTTTACACGACATGTACTCGGCAACCTTCAAGCGGAAGCCCAACGTGGGTGTCGGCCACGACCTACCTAACCACCTAAGCCTCCAGTCCAGGTTTATCGCCTATCCAGGTTCCATCCGCAGGGAGTCCGGCCGAGGTTTCCCATACGGCCCCGAACGATGTGAACAGGGTTCCCGAGATACCTAATGGGTATTCGGTACACCGTGCCACGTACCTACCGCATCACAGCCCACCCCTACGGTCAGCGCTGTCCACGGCCTCCAGTAGGCTACAAACACCAGAAACTACTTGCAACTCCTGGACGGAGAACTAGGGTGAATAAGAAGCCGAGAGGGTCCATTGGTTTCGGGCCCAATGCATGGTAGTAGCTGATTCTTAAATCACACATACAGATCTCAGTGCTTAGGGTCGGCTTCAATGAAACAACCCACCATGTACTCCTACATGGCCTCTCATCGATACCTTTACCAAATCGTGTTCACCACACCACTCTCATTACCGACATAATCATTTCACTCTAGCCATCACCCAGATGAACCAGACCTGACACGACTCTAAGCATAGCAGGCATAGCAAGGTAGGAACAACACATACATAAGGCTCAATCAACTCCTACACATGCTAGTGGGTTTCATCTAGTTACTGTGGCAATGACAGGTCATGCAGAGGAAATGGGTTCAACTACCGTAGCACACAGCAGTTTGAAACGCGTTGTCTTAATGCAGTAAAAGAGAGCAGGAGCGAGAACATGGGATTGTATCGATATGATCAAATGGTTGGTTGCTTGCCTGATGGTTCGATGCACTGATACGGTTCTTCGTTAGGGTAATCACGGTACTCCTCGGAGGCAGAACCTGTCGTAAAGGACACCGATACACAACCATCACCAAACAATGTGCAACAATATGATGCATGCATGAAACATGGCAATATGAGTGTGTTGGGCTAATGCAACTAAAACCAGAAGGGTTTGAACAAATTTGAATCAAAGATTCAAATTTCAAACTCAAACATGGCCTTTTAAAGTGCTTTTCCTTAATCTGCTTAAAACATCAATTTAACTTGTTTGATCATGCATGAAAATAGTACAGATGGATAGATTGGATTTTTCTGATCATTTTTCATATATAATTTGTCTGATTTGGAGTTACAGAATAAAAGTTATGAATTTTTGAAGTTTAAATAATATTCTGGAATTTCCTGATTTAAATTAAATCCAGAAATATATATATTGCGCCAGCATGACGTTAGCATGACGTCAGTGGTCAACTGCGGCTGGCTGAGGTCAAACCTGACGTGTGGGGTCCACACGTCAGTGACAGGGGGGTTAAACAGGGTTAGTTTAATCCTAATTAGGAATTAGTGGCGCTGGGGCCCACTGGTCAGTGTCAGGGGGGGTAGTTAGTTTAACTAATTCGGTTAGTGCTAATCCTAATTAGCTAATAGGGTTGGGCCCACCTGTCAGGGACACAGGGGGGGTCCTGCCGTGGTCAAGGTGGGTCAAACCCACCGGCGACATGACGCCGGCGAGGCCCGAGACGGCGGCGCGATGCGGAAACGCGCTACAGGGCACGGGCGAGGCCGTGCTTGGGCTCGTTGGAGAGCCCTTGCTCCCGCGCGTCGAACGGTGGTGGTGGCCGTGCCTGTGGTGGCCGGTACCGACGACGGCGAGCTCGTGAGCGGCGGCCGGAGTTCGGCCAACGGCGGGTTAGGCGATGCAGGGCGCTAGGGGAGGCGTTGGTGCGTGCTACGTGCTCCTAGAGAGGTGTGGAGCACGATGGTGTGCTCGGCTTCGAGCTACAACGGCTCCAGCCACGGCGGCGAGCTTCGGAGCTCAAGGGGACGGCAACTACAGGATGCTAGGGACGACGGGGCAAGGGGGAATCGGTTCAGCGGCTCACCGCGGAGCTGCAGGGAGGGTTAGCGGGCTCGGGGACGTCCGGTAGCTCTCGAATCGACGACGACGATATCCGGTGGCCGAGGAGGGGAACGGCGACGTGGGCGGCGATGCAGGGCTTCCGGAGGGGCTTGGCTTGGTGGGGAGGAAGAGGGGGTCGCGGCGGAGCTCCTGAGCTCAGCGGAGGGGCGAGGGGTGGCCGGTGGCGGCTGCTATGGCGAACGGCGGCGATGGTGGTGTTCGGCCGTGAGAGAGAGAGCGAGGGGGAGGAGGGGAAGAACCGAGGGAGAGTGAGAGAGAGCAGGTGGAAGGGCGTGGCGTCGTCCCAGGCCATCCAGACGAGGAGGGGAGGGGCAGGCAGGCAGGCGAGCAGGTGGCGTGGCGCGGTGGCGCGCGCTCACGCCGGCCACACTCCCCTCCCTCTGTCGAGGACGAAGACGACAGAGGAGGGAGGCGGGCTGGGCCGCCTGCTGGCTGGGCCGGCCAGCTGGCTGGGCTGCACAGGGAGGAGCCCAGGTAAGGTTCTCCCTTTTATTTATTTCTGTTTTCTAATTTCTGACATTTGTTTTGATTTAAATAAAATATTAAATCATTTTATAACCTTATGCCAATTTTTGCAGGAGCTAGATATATTATTCCAGAGCTCCCCAACAGGTGGCATAATTTTTGGACATATATTAATATATATAACTAATATATTTCCAATGCAAATATTTATGCATTAATTCCAAATGCCCAAAATAAATACCTATGAGCTCTTAAAAATATTGGTTTGATTTTTATCTCTGTCCAATATTTTCAGAGAGCAACATGAGCATTTTCTTGGACCCTTTTGGAGAAATTTTTATTTGGGTCATTTTTTTCAAAATGATTCTGAGGGTCCCACAAATCCCCATTTCAAATTAAATGGAATTTTAAACATGATGCACACACTCTGATGCATGACTAGCTAGGGTGTGACAACTCACCCCCACTCAAAAGAATCTCGTCCCGAGATTTGGGTTCCTCCGGGAAGAAGGCGGGATACTCAAGTCGAAGACGATCCTCCCTTTCCCAAGTTGCTTCATCCTCAGAATGGTGCGACCATTGAACTTTGAGAAACTTGATATTATGACGTCGGGTGGTACGTTCGGTTTGATCGAGAATACGAATGGGGTACTCTCGATATGTAAGGTTATCTTGGAGATCAAGCGTTTCGTGGTCCACTTCACGGATAGGATCCGAGAAGCAACGCCTGAGTTGGGAAACGTGGAAGACATCGTGGACTCTGGAGAGGTGCGGAGGTAGTTCCAACTGGTAGGCAACTTCTCCTCGTTTGGCGAGAATGCGAAAAGGTCCAATGTAACGAGGAGCCAATTTGCCTTTGATACCGAAACGATGGGTTCCCTTCAGAGGGGTGACCCGAAGATAAGCCTTCTCGTCAACCTCGAAAGTCATAGCCTTATGTTTTCGGTCATATTGACTCTTTTGACGAGATTGAGCTGTTTTCAACTTTTCACGGACGATACGAACTTGTTCTTCCGCTTCCTGAATCATATCCGGGCCAAAGAATTGTCTTTCCCCGGTCTCTGACCAGTTAAGGGGTGTTCGACACCATCGTCCATAGAGAACTTCAAAAGGGGCTTTACCCAAGCTAGATTGATAGCTGTTGTTGTAAGCGAATTCGGCAAATGGAAGGAACTTCTCCCAGTCCATTCCGAATGAGATAACAGAGGCTCGAAGCATGTCTTCTAGAATCTGGTTGACGCGTTCCACTTGACCACTCGACTGAGGGTGGAAAGCGGTGCTGAAGGAGAGACGAGTTCCCATAGCATTTTGGAAACTTTCCCAAAATCGAGAGGTGAAAAGACTTCCTCGATCCGAGTTAATTTCCAAAGGAACACCATGGAGAGACACTATTCGGGAGATGTATAAGTCTGCCAGCTGACTAGCGGTTATACTCTCACGAACAGGTAGGAAATGGGCTACTTTGGAAAGACGATCGACAACGACGAAGATAGCATTATTCCCTCTCTTGGTCCTGGGAAAACCGGTAATGAAATCCATACCAATTTTATCCCATTTCCATTCAGGAATAGCTAAGGGTTGAAGGGTGCCAGCAGGCCGTTGATGCTCTGCTTTTACACGACGACAGACGTTGCAATTAGCAATATACTGAGCAATTTCTCTCTTCATCCTAGTCCACCAGAACCTCTGGCGTAGGTCCTGATACATCTTAGTACTACCGGGATGAATAGTGAGAGGAGATTCATGAGCCTCCTTAAGGATCAACTGCCGTAGATGCTGGTTCTTGGGAACCACTAGACGGTTCTCAAAGTACACAACACCATGATCATTTGTGGAGAAACAACTAGCACCTCCGCTAGCAATGTTCTCTTTGATTTTAGATATTCCCTTATCTCGCTTTTGGGCAGCGATGATTTGATCCGTAAGAGTAGGTTTTGCTACCAAGGTGGAAAGAAAACCTTGAGGTACAATGTGAAGGTTAAGCTTCCGAAATTCCTCATGGAGAAGCGGTTGACTTTGTTGTAACATCAGGTTGTTACAATAAGATTTACGACTTAGCGCATCAGCCATGACGTTGGCTTTCCCTGGGGTGTAGGTTATTCCTAAGTCGAAGTCTGTGATCAATTCAACCCAACGTCTTTGCCTGAGATTCAGATCCGGTTGGGTGAAAATGTACTTCAGACTTTGGTGATCAGTGAATACTTCGCAACGATTACCGAGGAGGTAATGCCGCCAGGTCTTAAGTGCATAGACTATGGCTGCAAGCTCTAGATCATGAGTAGGATAATTCTCCTCATGTGGGTGCAATTGCCGTGAAGCGTAGGCAATTACGTGTCGATCTTGCATAAGAATGCAACCTAGTCCTTGTCGCGAGGCGTCGCAGTAGATAACAAAGTCCTTGGAGAAGTCTGGCGGTACCAGTACGGGAGCAGAGGTCAGGCGTCTTTTCAGTTCCTGAAAGCTGTGCTCACATTGTGGAGTCCACTCGAACTTCTTATCTTTCTTGAGGAGTTCGGTTAGAGGTTTGGCAACCTTGGAGAAGTTCTCGACAAAGCGACGACAATAGCTCGCTAAGCCCAGAAAACTCCGAACTTGCTTGACCGATTCAGGTGGAGTCCAATTAAGGACGGCTTGAACTCGCTCAGGGTTAACAGCAATACCTTTACCAGATATTACATGACCCAGATAGGTCACTTCTGACAACCAGAATTCACATTTAGAAAATTTGGCATAAAGGCGATGCTCTCGAAGTTTCTTCAACACTAGCCTTAGATGTTCGGCATGTTCCTCCTCGTTCTTGGAGTAGATGAGTATATCATCGAGATAAACTACGACGAATTTATCCAAATACTCCATGAAGATTGAGTTCATTAACCGAGAAAAGGTGGCTGGAGCGTTGGTTAATCCGAAGGACATGACGGTGTACTCGTATTGGCCATAACGAGTAACAAAGGCCGTTTTAGGAATGTCCCCGTTTCTGATTTTGATTTGATGGTAGCCCAACCTCAAATCCATCTTGGAGAAGACTGAGGATCCAGCGAGCTGATCATAAAGGTCGTTGATCCTGGGGAGCGGATATTTGTTCTTGATTGTGACCAAATTGACAGGTCGGTAATCTACAACCATCCGGTCCGTACCATCCTTCTTCTTGACGAATAGGACGGGGCAAGCCCACGGGGATGAGCTAGGTCGGATGAAACCCTTTTTCAGGGACTCATCGAGTTGTTTCTTAAGCTCGGCTAGCTCTAGTGGTGCCATCTTATAAGGTCTTCTAGCAATCGGAACGGTTCCTGGAATGAGGTCTATTACGAACTCAACATCCCTGTCAGGTGGAACACCTGGCAATTCCTCTGGAAAAACATCCGGGAAGTCACGGACTATCGGAATGTCCTCAAGGTCTGGCAAAGGGCTGGCGTTAAGAGAATATAATTGTCGCTTGGCTATTCGGGTCAAGACATTGACTATCTTCCCCGAAGGATGGGTGAGTTGAACAGTCCTAGAGAAGCAATCAATTTTGGCTTGATGAGCTGACATCCAGTCCATACCCAAAATGATATTAATATCTGAAGATTTAAGGGCTATCAAAGAGGCAAGGAAAACAAGTCTGTCGACTTGGATTTCATTTCCATGGCTTACTCTAGAAGTTTGCCATTTGGATCCCGGAGTTTGAATTACCATAGAGGTTGGCATATCACCGAATGCGATGTTATGCAAACGAGCATAGTTTTCAGATATAAAAGAATGAGAGGCTCCTGTATCGAAAAGAACAGATGCCGGGTGGCAATTAACAAGAAGCGTACCAAGAACGACGTTGGGATCCTCTTGAGCTTCTTCGGCAGAGATACAGTTGACATGGCCACGTGAGGCGGTGACCGGCTTGGCGTGGAATACTTTTCCTGTCGGCTTGCCACGGCCAACAGCTTTAGCAGACTGGTTGGGGTTGGTCTGGGGACACTCACGCATATAGTGACCAGATTCCCCACACTTGAAACAAGTCACGGAACTGGTACGTGGAGGAGCATTGTTGGTTGGACCCCCATAAGGCTTGGCCGGTGCAGACTGTTGAACAGGGCGAGGCGCCTGGAAAGATGGCCTCGGTGTGAACCTGGGTGGCAGGGCGGTGTTGGGTACCCACACGCGGCGCTTCTGAGGACCAGCTCCGGATAAGGAACCCATGTCACGGCCATGCTTGCGTGTTGCGTCATAGTCAGTCTGACCAGTTTCAGCACTGATGGCTTTGTTGACAAGTTTCTGACAAGATGTGCACTCATGCAGACGGAGGTCACGACGAAGCTCAGGACTAAGGCCCTTACGGAACCTTGCTTGCTTCTTGGCATCAGTAGACACTTCCTCAGTTGCATATCGTGCGAGATTACCAAACTCCCTGCTGTAAGCATCCACAGATAGTCGGCCTTGGGTGAAACTGCAAAATTCCTCACGTTCACGGTCCATGAGACCCTCCGGAATGTGATGTTCACGGAAAGCCTCACTGAATTCAGCCCAAGTAGTGACATGGCCCGCTGGGCGCATAGCTCCATAATTCTCCCACCATAGACTGGCGGGGCCTTCAAGATGATATGCAGCAAAGGTGACCTTGTCAGCCTCCGCTACCAGCGCGGAACGCAGTTTGTGAGCGATACTGCGAAGCCAGTCATCAGCGTCGAGGGGCTCGACGGAGTGGTGGAACGTGGGTGGATGCAATTTGATAAAATCACTGAGTGACACCACGTTAGTCCTCTGATGGTGTGCCGTGTTCTGTTCAATACGCTCCAACAAACGGTTGGTCTCCCGCTTGTTTCTCTCAGCTTCCATCATAACCTCGGCTAGTGAAGGAGGATGAGGCAGATTTTCATCCCTGACTTCACTACCTTCGGCCTGCTCTTGAGGAGCAGGGTTAGCGCGCGTGTTGACCATCCTAGGTAAACAAGACAATGATTTAGTCAGGATGATAAAATTCCGACATAGGATATAAAATGTAAGGTATAACTCGAAATGCAAGATGATCATCCATATGACATGGTAAATACAGAAACTGCTTCTTTTTTCCATCATCATACACACCATACAGGGTTTAGTACAAGACCAAACAAAGTACTATTACGGTGAAAAGAGGATTACATCTCATCGGAGGCATTCCAAGCTCCTTTACATTATTTTTCTACTCCTCCGGAAAGAGTACAAACTAGGTCATATCCCACGAGTCACACGGGACGATAGACGACACAGCTAGTGCGAACTAGTGATACTATCACTAACTCAGACCGATCCGTAGTAGTCCTCGTAGAAGTCACCTCCATAGCCTGGAAGCTCAACATGATCATCCGGAAACAGACGATCTCGCGGAGCTTGTGGACCATAGGGGCTAGGATGAGGCCTTGGACCAACAGACGGTGGCCTGCGGGGACCGCGAGGTGGGGTGATGCCTCCTACATCACGCCAACCCATCACGTCTGGCAGAGCAGATCTCACAGGATAGAGATCGCGCATATCTGAATATCCAGCTTGCACCGCCGGTGCGAACCGAGTCAACGTGGCCCAGTGGTCAGCACGGGTATTGAAGAGCTCTAACCTCAAGGCCCGATTTTCACGGTCCTTATCCTCGAGCATCTCAGCAGTGGTGCGAGTCCATGAATCCTCCTGAGTGGGGTCAGCATAGATAGCCTGGAGATACCCTTGTGCTCCCGGAAGTGATCCTGGCATATACCGGAAATCAGAGTCCCGAAATAGACCAGATCTGACTCGCATGATGGTCATCATAGAGTAGGCGGCATCCTGCACAGCCATCTCAATAGTAACCCCGAGTCTGTAGGAGCAGTGAAGGGGCTCGGTGGATCCAGGATAAGATGGAAATATCCTGACAGTGCAGAGATACTGGCTTTGATTAAAGTCTCGAAATTGCTCTTCGACCGTGTACTCAGGATACCAGCGGTATCCAGCCTCAGTCATTACCCTGACCAACTTGGCAGTATGGCCGGGTACATCTAGGCATCGAGTCAGGCGAACCACTTGATTGAGGTCGCGAGTGGCCATCTGAAAGCACAATCATAATGCAAAGGCATTAGAATTTCTAGCAAAATTTCGGCAGCATAACAGCTGTAAATGCTCAAGAAGGATTTTGAGACATTTGACAAAGGATCTCATACACACTCAACATCATCATATCAAAGTTCTGAGACCATCCTAGCAACATAATGTGGTAAAAGAACTGAACTAGGCTTGTATCCATCATACCTATAAGGTACTACTGATTAGTAACACGTGATCCTGATAGAGAGAATAGATCCTAATTCCTTAACCCCCGGTGGAAGAATGGACTGACTCAGATCAGAATGTCATAAGATAAAGGAGTAAAAAGAGCCTTACGTTCCAACCCACAAACAATTCCCCTACATATAACTAAAGAATTTCTAGACTCAACATCGACCAGTTTGGCTTGGAGAACCTACAGGCAGTCCGGCTCTGATGCCAACGCTGTCAGGACCCCGACTCGATGTCACATCGATCTAGCCGGTAACACCTCATATCACTTTGCGGCCTCACGCACGGTATCCCCACGGGTGTCGCCTTACCTTTGCCCGGGACCGTTTGCGCCTTTTGGCTCACATATATGATAGTGTCGCTAGCATCCATATGATAAGGAGCCCGGGCTGACATGACTAGTCGTAAACCTAAAGTGGCACAGACTTACAGGGACAGGCATCCATGACCCAGCTTCGAACGTGTCGGTCATCAGCAAGTGGGTCCGGGCTGTAGCACTGGGCTAGCAGGACTCCGGTAAACCGGGCTGTAGCGGGCTAACAGGACTCCGGTACTCAAAGCGTGACATTTCCCCGAAGGGACAGACACAGGAACGAAGAAGGACACATGCCGGCCAGCCTAAGTGTTCCAGAGCAGTAGCAAGCTACCATGGCTCAGCGGTAACACTAGGAGACATTTCCCGGTAAGAGAGGCTACTAAAGATAAACAACTAGATAGTCAGATCCCACACATACCAAGCATTTCAATCATACACACAATATGCTCGATATGTGCAAATACAACGAAGCATCACAACATGACTCTACGACACAAGTAATCTATTCAATAGGCTCCGAGGAGCGAGATATTACAAACATGGGTCTCATGACCCAACATTCAGAGCATACAAATCAAGCACAAGCGGAAGCTATCATGTCTGAGTACAGACATCTATAAATGAAAAAGGCTGAGAAGCCTGACTATCTACCAAATCCTGCCGAGGCACAAGATCGTAGCTGAGGTAACAAGCTAAACGTCGAAGACCACGCGGAAATACTAGTGAGACTGAAGTCTCTCTGCAAAAACATAAAATAGGCAAACGTGAGTACAAATGTACCCAGCAAGACTTACATCAGAACTATCTACATATGCATCATTATCAACAAAGGGATGGTGGGGTTTAACTGCAGCAAGCCAGCTTTGACTCGGTGGCTATCCTGAACTACGACTGCGAGTAACTTTTTTGAGGTGGCGCACACGAGTCCACATATTCACCATATCAATACACCATTATGGATCCGCTCCCGTCTCCCTACGAGAACGCCATCCATAGCACTCACGCTTATCTTGCGTATTTTAGAGTATCCACTTTCACTTGTCTATGAACTGATATAAGCAACCCAGAAGTCCTTTTCCGCGGACACGGCTATTCGAATAGATGATGTTAACCCTGCAGGGGTGTACTTCTTCATACATGTTTCCACCACTTAGCGTCTGCACACGACATGTGCTCGGCAGACTTCAAGTGAAAGCCGACGTGGGTGTAGACCACGACCTACCTAAACACTCAAGTCTCTAGTCCAGGTTTATCGCCTATTCGGGTTCCATCCATGAGGAGATCCGGCCGGAGTTTCGCTCACAGCCCCAAACGATGTGAACAGGGTTCCCGAGATACCAAACGGGCATCCGGTACACCGTGCCACGTACCTACCGCATCACAGCCCACCCCTACGGTCAGCGCTGTCCACGGCCTCCAGTAAGCTACAAACACCAGAAACTACTTGCAACTCCTGGACAGAGGACTAGGGTGAATAAGAAGTCGAGCGGGGTCATATTTCAGGGCCCAATGTATGGTAGTAGCTGAATCATGGATCACAAACACAGAACTCAGTTCCTGAGGACGGCTTCAATGAGACAACCCACCATGTACTCCTACATGGCCTCTATACCAACACTGTCAGGACCCCGACTCGATGTCACATCGATCTAGCCGGTAACACCTCATATCACTTTGCGGCCTCACGCACGGTATCCCCACGGGTGTCGCCTTACCTTTGCCCGGGACCGTTTGCGCCTTTTGGCTCACGTATATGATAGTGTCGCTAGCATCCATATGATAAGGAGCCCGGGCTGACATGACTAGTCGTAAACCCAAAGTGGCACAGACTTACAGGGACAGGCATCCATGACCCAGCTTCGAACGTGTCGGTCATCAGCAAGTGGGTCCGGGCTGTAGCACTGGGCTAGCAGGACTCCGGTAAACCGGGCTGTAGCGGGCTAACAGGACTCCGGTACTCAAAGCGTGACATTTCCCCGAAGGGACAGACACGGGAACGAAGAAGGACACATGCCGGCCAGCCTAAGTGTTCCAGAGCAGTAGAAGGCTACCATGGCTCAGCGGTAACACTAGGAGACATTTCCCGGTAAGAGAGGCTACTAAAGATAAACAACTAGATAGTCAGATCCCACACATACCAAGCATTTCAATCATACACACAATATGCTCGATATGTGCAAATACAACGAAGCATCACAACATGACTCTACGACACAAGTACTTTATTTAAGGCTCAGGGAGCCATACATAACATACACAAAGGTACGGGTCTCACGACCCAACATTCAAGTCATACAGTCATACAAACCAGCAGCGGAAGTAACTTGTCTGAGTACAGACAACTAGTAAAATAAAAGAGGCTTGGAAAGCCTAGCTATACTACATGGTCCTTCACAAGCTCAGGGTCACCACCTGGGCCTTTAGCCTACTCGTTGATGTCAACGTCTACATAGAACCCATCAGAAGGGGTTGCAGCGTCTTCTGTAAAAAAATGTAAATTATAGCAACATGAGTACAAAGGTACTCAGCAAGACTTACATCAGATCCTACATACATGCATATTATCATTAAGGGTTGGTGGAGTTATTGCAGCAAGCCAGCTTTGACTCTTGGCTAGACTATCCTACGATACTTCAACTTGAAATGGTTTTGCGCACACGAGTCCACTACTCACCACTTCAATACACTACCGAGGATCCGCCTCCGTCTTCCTACGGAAGAGCCATCCTCGGCACTCACACTTATCTTGAGGCTTTTAGTAGTTTCCATTTACTTGTCTATGAACTATATAGGCAACCAAGTAGTCCTTTACCGCGGACGCGGCTATTCGAATAGATCATGTTAACCCTGCAGGGGTGTACCTCTTCATACACGCTCTCACCACTTACCATCGTTTACACGACATGTACTCGGCAACCTTCAAGCGGAAGCCCAACGTGGGTGTCGGCCACGACCTACCTAACCACCTAAGCCTCCAGTCCAGGTTTATCGCCTATCCAGGTTCCATCCGCAGGGAGTCCGGCCGAGGTTTCCTATACGGCCCCGAACGATGTGAACAGGGTTCCCGAGATACCTAACGGGTATTCGGTACACCGTGCCACGTACCTACCGCATCACAGCCCACCCCTACGGTCAGCGCTGTCCACGGCCTCCAGTAGGCTACAAACACCAGAAACTACTTGCAACTCCTGGACGGAGAACTAGGGTGAATAAGAAGCCGAGAGGGTCCATTGGTTTCGGGCCCAATGCATGGTAGTAGCTGATTCTTAAATCACACATACAGATCTCAGTGCTTAAGGTCGGCTTCAATGAAACAACCCACCATGTACTCCTACATGGCCTCTCATCGATACCTTTACCAAATCGTGTTCACCACACCACTCTCATTACCGACATAAACATTTCACTCTAGCCCATCACCCAGATGAGCCAGACCTGACACGACTCTAAGCATAGCAGGCATAGCAAGGTAGGAACAACACATGCATATGGCTCAATCAACTCCTACACATGCTAGTGGGTTTCATCTAGTTACTGTGGCAATGACAGGTCATGCAGAGGAAATGGGTTCAACTACCGTAGCACACAGCAGTTTGAAACGCGCTGTCTTAATGCAGTGAAAGAGAGCAGGAGCGAGAACATGGGATTGTATCGATATGATCAAATGGTTGGTTGCTTGCCTGATGGTTCGATGCACTGATACGGTTCTTCGTTAGGGTAATCACGGTACTCCTCGGAGGCAGAACCTGTCGTAAAGGACACCGATACACAACCATCACCAAACAATGTGCAACAATATGATGCATGCATGAAACATGGCAATATGAGTGTGTTGGGCTAATGCAACTAAAACCAGAAGGGTTTGAACAAATTTGAATCAAAGATTCAAATTTCAAACTCAAACATGGCCTTTTAAAGTGCTTTTCCTTAATCTGCTTAAAACATCAATTTAACTTGTTTGATCATGCATGAAAATAGTACAGATGGATAGATTGGATTTTTCTGATCATTTTTCATATATAATTTGTCTGATTTGGAGTTACAGAATAAAAGTTAGGAATTTTTGAAGTTTAAATAATATTCTGGAATTTCCTGATTTAAATTAAATCCAGAAATATATATATTGCGCCAGCATGACGTTAGCATGACGTCAGTGGTCAACTGCGGCTGGCTGAGGTCAAACCTGACGTGTGGGGTCCACACGTCAGTGACAGGGGGGTTAAACAGGGTTAGTTTAATCCTAATTAGGAATTAGTGGCGCTGGGGCCCACTGGTCAGTGTCAGGGGGGGTAGTTAGTTTAACTAATTCGGTTAGTGCTAATCCTAATTAGCTAATAGGGTTGGGCCCACCTGTCAGGGACACAGGGGGGGTCCTGCCGTGGTCAAGGTGGGTCAAACCCACCGGCGACATGACGCCGGCGAGGCCCGAGACGGCGGCGCGATGCGGAAACACGCTACAGGGCACGGGCGAGGCCGTGCTTGGGCTCGTTGGAGAGCCCTTGCTCCCGCGCGTCGAACGGTGGTGGTGGCCGTGCCTGTGGTGGCCGGTACCGACGACGGCGAGCTCGTGAGCGGCGGCCGGAGTTCGGCCAACGGCGGGTTAGGCGATGCAGGGCGCTAGGGGAGGCGTTGGTGCGTGCTACGTGCTCCTGGAGAGGTGTGGAGCACGATGGTGTGCTCGGCTTCGAGCTACAACGGCTCCAGCCACGGCGGCGACGAGGCACGGCGGCGGCGAGCTTCGGAGCTCAAGGGGACGGCAACTACAGGATGCTAGGGACGACGGGGCAAGGGGGAATCGGTTCAGCGGCTCACCGCGGAGCTGCAGGGAGGGTTAGCGGGCTCGGGGACGTCCGGTAGCTCTCGAATCGACGGCGACGATCTCCGGTGGCCGAGGAGGGGAACGGCGACGTGGGCGGCGATGCAGGGCTTCCGGAGGGGCTTGGCTTGCTGGGGAGGAAGAGGAGGTCGCGGCGGAGCTCCTGAGCTCAGCGGAGGGGCGAGGGGTGGCCGGTGGCGGCTGCTATGGCGAACGGCAGCGATGGTGGTGTTCGGCCGTGAGAGAGAGAGCGAGGGGGAGGAGGGGAAGAACCGAGGGAGAGTGAGAGAGCAGGTGGAAGGGCGTGGCGTCGTCCCAGGCCATCCAGACGAGGAGGGGAGGGGCAGGCAGGCAGGCGAGCAGGTGGCGTGGCGCGGTGGCGCGCGCGCACGCCGGCCACACTCCCCTCCCTCTGTCGAGGACGAAGACGACAGAGGAGGGAGGCGGGCTGGGCCGCCTGCTGGCTGGGCCGGCCAGCTGGCTGGGCTGCACAGGGAGGATCCCAGGTAAGGTTCTCCCTTTTATTTATTTCTGTTTTCTAATTTCTGACATTTGTTTTGATTTAAATAAAATATTAAATCATTTTATAACCTTATGCCAATTTTTGCAGGAGCTAGATATATTATTCCAGAGCTCCCCAACAGGTGGCATAATTTTTGGACATATATTAATATATATAACTAATATATTTCCAATGCAAATATTTATGCATTAATTCCAAATGCCCAAAATAAATACCTATGAGCTCTTAAAAATATTGGTTTGATTTTTATCTCTGTCCAATATTTTCAGAGAGCAACATGAGCATTTTCTTGGACCCTTTTGGAGAAATTTTTATTTGGGTCATTTTTTTCAAAATGATTCTGAGGGTCCCACAAATCCCCATTTCAAATTAAATGGAATTTTAAACATGATGCACACACTCTGATGCATGACTAGCTAGGGTGTGACAAACTGTCATCGTAACATTAAGCGTGCGGACCCTACGGTTCGAGAATAATGTAGACATGACCGAGACACGTCTCCGGTCAATAACCAATAGTGGGACCTGGATGCCCATATTGGCTCCTACATATTCTACGAAGATCTTTATCGGTCAGACCGCATAACAACATACGTTGTTCCCTTTGTCATCGGTATGTTACTTACCCGAGATTCGATCGTCGGTATCCAATACCTAGTTCAATCTCGTTACCGGCAAGTCTCTTTACTCGTTCCGTAATACATCATCTCACAACTAACATGTTAGTTGTAATGCTTGCAAGGCTTATGTGATGTGCATTACCGAGAGGGCCCAAAGATACCTCTCCGACAATCGGAGTGACAAATCCTAATCTCGAAATATGCCAACTCAACATGTACCTTTGGAGACACCTGTAATGCTCCTTTATAATCACCCAGTTACGTTGTGACGTTTGGTAGCACACAAAGTGTTCCTCCGGCAAACGGGAGTTGCATAATCTCATAGTCATAGGAACATGTATAAGTCATGAAGAAAGCAATAGCAACATACTAAACGATCGGGTGCTAAGCTAATGGAATGGGTCATGTCAATCAGATCATTCAACTAATGATGTGATCCCGTTAATCAAATAACAACTCCTTGTCCATGGTTAGGAAACATAACCATCTTTGATTAACGAGCTAGTCAAGTAGAGGCATACTAGTGACACTCTGTTTGTCTATGTATTCACACATGTATTATGTTTCTGGTTAATACAATTCTAGCATGAATAATAAACATTTATCATGATATAAGGAAATAAATAATAACTTTATTATTGCCTCTAGGGCATATTTCCTCCAGGGGATCCTCACTGGAAATATGCCCTAGAGGCAATAATAATGTTATTATTTTATTTCCTCATATCATGATAAATGTTTATTATTCATGCTAGAATTGTATTATCCGGAAACATAATACTTGTGTGAATACATAGACAAACCAAACGTCACTAGTATGCCTCTACTTGACTAGCTCGTTAATCGAAGATGGTTATGTTTCCTAACCATAGACATGTGTTGTCATTTGATTAATGGGATCACATCATTAGGAGCATGATGTGATTGACATGACCCATTCCATTAGCTTAGCACCCGATCTTTTAGTATGTTGCTATTGCTTTCTTCATGACTTATACATGTTCCTATGACTATGAGATTATGCAACTCCCGTTTGCCGGAGGAACACTTTGTGTGCTGCCAAACGTCACAACGTAACTGGGTGATTATAAAGGAGCTCTACAGGTGTCTCCAAAGGTACATGTTGGGTTGGCGTATTTCGAGATTATGATTTGTCACTCTGATTGTCGGAGAGGTATCTCTGGGCCCTCTCGGTAATGCACATCACATAAGCCTTGCAAGCATAACAACTAATGAGTTAGTTGCAAGATGATGTATTACGAAACGAGTAAAGAGACTTGCCGGTAACGAGATTGAACTAGGTATTGAGATACCGACGATCGAATCTCGGGCAAGTAACATACCGATGACAAAGGGAACAACGTATGTTGTTATGCGGTCTGACCGATAAAGATCTTCGTAGAATATGTGGGAGCCAATATGAGCATCCAGGTTCCGCTATTGGTTATTGACCGGAGACGTGTCTCGGTCATGTCTACATTGTTCTCGAACCCATAGGGTCCGCATGCTTATGGTTTTGATGGCAGTTATATTATGAGTTTATGCATTTTGATGTACCGAAGTTTGTTCGGAGTCCCAGATGTGATCACGGACATGACGAGGAGTCTCAAAATGGTCGAGACATAAAGATTGATATATTGGAAGCCTATATTTGGATATCGGAAGTGTTCCGGGTGAAATCGAAATTTTACCGGAGTACCGGGAGGTTACCGGAACCCCGCCGGGAGGTATATGGGCCTTAGTGGGCTTTAGTGGAAGAGAGGAGAGGTGGCCAGGGCTGGGCCGCGCGCCCCTCCCCCCTAGTCCGAATAGGACAATGAGAGGGGGGCGGCGCCCCCCTTCCTTCTCTCTCTCCTCTTTTCCCCTCCCGAATCCTATTCCAACTAGGAAAAGGGGAGGAATCCTACTCCCGGTGGGAGTAGGACTCCTCCTGGCGTGCCCTCCTCCTGGCCGGCCGCACCTTCCCCTGCTCCTTTATATACGGGGGCAGGGGGCACCCCTAGCGACACAAATTGATCCACGTGATCATATTCTTAGCCGTGTGCGGTGCCCCCTGCAACCATAATCCTCGATAATATTGTAGCAGTGCTTAGGCGAAGCCCTGCGACGGCAGTACATCAAGATCGTGACCACGCCGTCGTGCTACGGAACTCTTCCCCGACACTTTGCTGGATCGGAGTCCGGGGATCGTCATCGAGCTGAACGTGTGCTAGAACTAGGAGGTGTCGTAGTTTCGGTGCTTGATCGGTCGGGCCGTGAAGACGTACGACTACATCAACCGCGTTGTGCTAACACTTCCGCCGTCGGTCTACAAGGGTACGTAGATCACACTCTCCCCTCTCGTTGCTATGCATCACCATGATCTTGCGTGTGCGTAGGAATTTTTTTGAAATTACTACGTTACCCAACAGTGGCATCCGAGCCTAGGTTTTATGTGTTGATGTTATATGCACGAGTAGAACACAAGTGAGTTGTGGGAGATATAAGTCATACTGCTTACCAGCATGTCATACTTTGGTTCGGCGGTATTGTTGGACGAAGCGGCCCGGACCGACATTACGCGTACGCTTACGCGAGACCGGTTCTCCCGACGTGCTTTGCACAAAGGTGGCTAGCGGGTGACAGTTTCTCCAACTTTAGTTGAACCGAGTGTGGCTACGTCCGGTCCTTGCGAAGGTTAAAACAGCACCAACTTGACAAACTATCGTTGTGGTTTTGATGCGTAGGTAAGTTTGGTTCTTGCTTAAACCCATAGCAGCCACGTAAAACTTGCAACAACAAAGTAGAGGACGTCTAACTTGCTTTTGCAGGGTATGTTGTGATGTGATATGGTCAAGACATGATGCTAAATTTTATTGTATGAGATGATCATGTTTTGTAACCAAGTTATCGGCAACTGGCAGGAGCCATATGGTTGTCGCTTTATTGTATGCAATGCAATCGCGCTGTAATGGTTTACTTTATCACTAAGCGGTAGCGATAGTCGTGGAAGCATAAGATTGGCGAGACGACAACGATGCTACGATGGTGATCAAGGTGTCGCGCCGGTGACGATGGTGATCACGACGGTGCTTCGAAGATGGAGATCACAAGCACAAGATGATGATGGCCATATCATATCACTTATATTGATTGCATGTGATGTTTATCTTTTATGCATCTTATCTTGCTTTGATTGACGGTAGCATTATAAGATGATCTCTCACTAATTATCAAGAAGTGTTCTCCCTGAGTATGCACCATTGCGGAAGTTCTTCGTGCTGAGACACTACGTGATGATCGGGTGTGATAGGCTCTACGTTCAAATACAACGGGTGCAAAACAGTTGCACACGCGGAATACTTAGGTTATACTTGACGAGCCAAGCATATACAGATATGGCCTCGGAACACGGAGACCGAAAGGTCGAGCGTGAATCAGATAGTAAATATGATCAACATAGTGATGTTCACCAATGAAACTACTCCATCTCACGTGATGATCGGACATGGTTTAGTTGATTTGGATCACGTAATCACTTAGAGGATTAGAGGGATGTCTATCTAAGTGGGAGTTCTTTTAGTAATATGATTAATTGAACCTAAACTTATCATGAACTTAGTACCTGATAGTATCTTGCTTGTTTATGTTTGATTGTAGATAGATGGCCCGTGTTGTTGTTCCGTTGAATTTTAATGCGTTCCTTGAGAAAGCAAAGTTGAAAGATGATGGTAGCAATTACACGGACTGGGTCCGTAACTTGAGGATTATCCTCATTGCTGCACAGAAGAATTACGTCCTGGAAGCACCGCTAGGTGCCAGGCCTGCTGCTGGAGCAACACCAGATGTTATGAACGTCTGGCAGAGCAAAGCTGATGACTACTCGATAGTTCAGTGTGCCATGCTTTACGGCTTAGAATCGGGACTTCAACGACGTTTTGAACATCATGGAGCATATGAGATGTTCCAGGAGTTGAAGTTAATATTTCAAGCAAATGCCCGGATTGAGAGAGATGAAGTCTCCAATAAGTTCTATAGCTGCAAGATGGAGGAGAACAGTTCTGTCAGTGAGCATATACTCAAAATGTCTGGGTATAATAATCACTTGATTCAATTGGGAGTTAATCTTCTAGATGATTGCATCATTGACAGAATTCTCCAATCACTGCCACCAAGCTACAAGAGCTTCGTGATGAACTATAATATGCAAGGGATGAATAAGACTATTCCCGAGCTCTTCACAATGCTGAAAGCTGCGGAGGTAGAAATCAAGAAGGAGCATCAAGTGTTGATGGTCAACAAGACCACTAGTTTCAAGAAAAAGGGCAAAGGGAAGAAGAAGGGGAACTTCAAAAAGAACAGCAAGCAAGTTGCTACTCAAGAGAAGAAACCCAAACCTGGACCTAAGCCTGAAACTGAGTGCTTCTACTGCAAGCAGACTGGTCACTGGAAGCGGAACTGCCCCAAGTATTTGGCGGATAAGAAGGATGGCAAGGTGAACAAAGGTATATGTGATATACATGTTATTGATGTGTACCTTACTAATGCTCGCAGTAGCACCTGGGTATTTGATACTGGTTCTGTTGCTAATATTTGCAACTCGAAACTGGGACTACGGATTAAGCGAAGATTGGCTAAGGACGAGGTGACAATGCGCGTGGGAAATGGTTCAGAAGTCGATGTGATCGTAGTCGGCACGCTACCTCTACATCTACCTTCGGGATTAGTATTAGACCTAAATAATTGTTATTTGGTGCCAGCGTTAAGCATGAAAATTATATCTGGATCTTGTTTGATGCGACACAGTTATTCATTTAAATCAGAGAATAATGGTTGTTCTATTTACATGAGTAATATCTTTTATGGTCATGCACCCTTAAAGAGTGGTCTATTTTTATTAAATCTCGATGGTAGTGACACACATATTCATAGTGTTGAAGCCAAAAGATGCAGAGTTGATAATGATAGTGCAACTTATTTGTGGCACTGCCGTTTGGGTCATATCGGTATAAAGCGCATGAAGAAACTCTATACTGATGGGCTTTTGGAACCACTTGATTATGAATCACTTGGTACTTGCGAACCGTGCCTTATGGGTAAGATGACAAAAACACCATTCTCCGGTACTATGGAGAGAGCAACAGATTTATTGGAAATCATACATACAGATGTATGTGGTCCGATGAATGTTGAGGCTCGTGGTAGATATCATTATTTTCTCACCTTCACAGATGACTTAAGCAGATATGGGTATATCTACTTAATGAAACATAAGTCTGAAACATTTGAAAAGTTCAAAGAATTTCAGAGTGAAGTTGAAAATCATCGTAACAAGAAAATAAAATTCCTACGATCTGATCGTGGAGGAGAATATTTGAGTTACGAGTTTGGTGTACATTTAAAACAATGTGGAATAGTTTCGCAACTCACGCCACCCGGAACACCACAGCGTAATGGTGTGTCCGAACATCGTAATCGTACTTTACTAGATATGATGCGGTCTATGATGTCTCTTACTGATTTACCGCTATAGTTTTGGGGATATGCTCTAGAGACGGCCGCATTCACGTTAAATAGGGCACCATCAAAATCCGTTGAGACGACGCCTTATGAACTGTGGTTTGGCAAGAAACCAAAGTTGTCGTTTTTGAAAGTTTGGGGCTGCGATGCTTATGTGAAAAAACTTCAACCTGATAAGCTCGAACCCAAATTGGAGAAATGTGTCTTCATAGGATATCCAAAGGAAACTATTGGATACACCTTCTATCACAGATCTGAAGGCAAGACTTTTTGTTGCTAAATTTGGAAACTTTCTAGAGAAGGAGTTTCTCTCGAAAGAAGTGAGTGGGAGGAAAGTAGAACTTGACGAGGTAACTGTACCTGCTCCCTTATTGGAAAGTAGTACATCACAGAAACCAGTTTATGTGACACCTACACCAATTAGTGAGGAAGCTAATGATAATGATCATGGAACTTCAGAACAAGATACTACTAAACCTCGTAGATCAACCAGAGTAAGATCCGCACCAGATTGGTACGGTAATCCTGTTCTGGAAGTCATGCTACTAGATCATGATGAACCTACGAACTATGAAGAAGCGATGGTGAGCCCAGATTCCGCAAAATGGCTTGAAGCCATGAAATCTGAGATGGGGTCCATGTATGAGAACAAAGTATGGACTTTGGTTGACTTGCCCAATGATCGGCAAGCAATTGAGAATAAATGGATCTTCAAGAAGAAGACTGACGCTGGCGGTAATATTACTGTCTACAAAGCTCGACTTGTCGCAAAAGGTTTTCGACAAGTTCAAGGGATTGACTATGATGAGACCTTCTCACCCGTAGCGATGCTTAAGTCTGTCCGAATCATGTTAGCAATTGCCGCATTTTATGATTATGAAATTTGGCAAATGGATGTCAAAACTGCATTCCTGAATGGATTTCTGCAAGAGGAGTTGTATATGATGCAGCCGGAAGGTTTTGTCGATCCAAAGGGAGCTAACAAAGTGTGCAAGCTCCAGTGATCCATTTATGGACTGGTGCAAGCCTCTCGGAGTTGGAATAAACGCTTTGATAGTGTGATCAAAGCATTTGGTTTTGTACAGACTTTTGGAGAAGCCTGTATTTACAAGAAAGTGAGTGGGAGCTCTGTAGCATTTCTGATATTATATGTAGATGACATATTGCTAATCGGAAATGATATAGAATTTCTGGATAGCATAAAAGGATACTTGAATAAGAGTTTTTCAATGAAAGACCTCGGTGAAGCTGCTTACATATTGGGCATTAAGATCTATAGAGATAGATCAAGACGCTTAATTGGACTTTCACAAAGCACATACCTTGACAAAGTTTTGAAGAAGTTCAAATGGATCAAGCAAAGAAAGGATTCTTGCCTGTGTTACAAGGTGTGAAATTGAGTAAGACTCAATCCCCGACCAATGCAGAAGATAGAGAGAAAATGAAAGATGTTCCCTATGCTTCAGCCATAGGTTCTATCATGTATGCAATGCTGTGTACCAGAAATGATGTGTGTCTTGGTATAAGTCTAGCAGGGAGGTACCAAAGTAATCCAGGAGTGGATCACTGGACAGCGGTCAAGAACATCCTGAAATACCTGAAAAGAACTAAGGATATGTTTCTCATATATGGAGGTGACAAAGAGCTCATCGTAAATGGTTACGTTGATGCAAGCTTTGACACTGATCCGGACGATTCTAAATCGCAAACCGGATACGTGTTTACATTAAATGGTGGAGCTGTCAGTTGGTGCAGTTCTAAACAAAGCGTTGTGGCGGGATCTACATGTGAAGCGGAGTACATAGCTGCTTCGGAAGCAGCAAACGAAGGAGTCTGGATGAAGGAGTTCATATCCGATCTAGGTGTCATACCTAGTGCATCGGGTCCAATGAAAATCTTTTGTGACAATACTGGTGCAATTACCTTGGCAAAGGAATCCAGATTTCACAAGAGAACCAAGCACATCAAGAGACGCTTTAATTCCATTCGGGATCTAGTCCAGGTGGGAGACATAGAGATTTGCAAGATACATATGGATCTGAATATAGCAGACCCGTTGACTAAGCCTCTTCCACGAGCAAAACATGATCAGCACCAAAGCTCCATGGGTGTTAGAATCATTACTGTGTAATCTAGATTATTGACTCTAGTGCAAGTGGGAGACTGAAGGAAATATGCCCTAGAGGCAATAATAATGTTATTATTTTATTTCCTCATATCATGATAAATGTTTATTATTCATGCTAGAATTGTATTATCCGGAAACATAATACTTGTGTGAATACATAGACAAACCAAACGTCACTAGTATGCCTCTACTTGACTAGCTCGTTAATCGAAGATGGTTATGTTTCCTAACCATAGACATGTGTTGTCATTTGAATCCTCGATAATATTGTAGCAGTGCTTAGGCGAAGCTGCTTACATATTGGGCATTAAGATCTATAGAGATAGATCAAGACGCTTAATTGGACTTTCACAAAGCACATACCTTGACAAAGTTTTGAAGAAGTTCAAATGGATCAAGCAAAGAAAGGATTCTTGCCTGTGTTACAAGGTGTGAAATTGAGTAAGACTCAATCCCCGACCAATGCAGAAGATAGAGAGAAAATGAAAGATGTTCCCTATGCTTCAGCCATAGGTTCTATCATGTATGCAATGTTGTGTACCAGAAATGATGTGTGTCTTGCTATAAGTCTAGCAGGGAGGTACCAAAGTAATCCAGGAGTGGATCACTGGACAGCGGTCAAGAACATCCTGAAATACCTGAAAAGGACTAAGGATATGTTTCTCATATATGGAGGTGACAAAGAGCTCATCGTAAATGGTTACGTTGATGCAAGCTTTGACACTGATCCGGACGATTCTAAATCGCAAACCAGATACGTGTTTACATTAAATGGTGGAGCTGTCAGTTGGTGCAGTTCTAAACAAAGCATGGTGGCGGGATCTACATGTGAAGCGGAGTACATAGCTGCTTCGGAAGCAGCAAACGAAGGAGTCTGGATGAAGGAGTTCATATCCGATCTAGGTGTCATACCTAGTGCATCGGGTCCAATGAAAATCTTTTGTGACAATACTGGTGCAATTGTCTTGGCAAAGGAATCCAGATTTCACAAGAGAACCAAGCACATCAAGAGACGCTTTAATTCCATTCGGGATCTAGTCCAGGTGGGAGACATAGAGATTTGCAAGATACATACGGATCTGAATATAGCAGACCCGTTGACTAAGCCTCTTCCACGAGCAAAACATGATCAGCACCAAAGCTCCATGGGTGTTAGAATCATTACTGTGTAATCTAGATTATTGACTCTAGTGCAAGTGGGAGACTGAAGGAAATATGCCCTAGAGGCAATAATAATGTTATTATTTTATTTCCTCATATCATGATAAATGTTTATTATTCATGCTAGAATTGTATTATCCGGAAACATAATACTTGTGTGAATACATAGACAAACCAAACGTCACTAGTATGCCTCTACTTGACTAGCTCGTTAATCGAAGATGGTTATGTTTCCTAACCATAGACATGTGTTGTCATTTGATTAATGGGATCACATCATTAGGAGAATGATGTGATTGACATGACCCATTCCATTAGCTTATCACCCGATCATTTAGTATGTTGCTATTGCTTTCTTCATGACTTATACATGTTCCTATGACTATGAGATTATGCAACCCCCGTTTGCCGGAGGAACACTTTGTGTGCTGCCAAACGTCACAACGTAACTGGGTGATTATAAAGGAGCTCTACAGGTGTCTCCAAAGGTACATGTTGGGTTGGCGTATTTCGATATTAGGATTTGTCACTCCGATTGTCGGAGAGGTATCTCTGGGCCCTCTCGGTAATGCACATCACATAAGCCTTGCAAGCATAACAACTAATGAGTTAGTTGCAAGATGATGTATTACGAAACGAGTAAAGAGACTTGCCGGTAACGAGATTGAACTAGGTATTGAGATACCGACAATCGAATCTCGGGCAAGTAACATACCGATGACAAAGGGAACAACGTATGTTGTTATGCGGTCTGACCGATAAAGATCTTCGTAGAATATGTGGGAGCCAATATGAGCATCCAGGTTCCGCTATTGGTTATTGACCGGAGACGTGTCTCGGTCATGTCTACATTGTTCTCGAACCCGTAGGGTCCGCACGCTTAAGGTTTTGATGACAATTATATTATGAGTTTATGCATTTTGATGTACCGAAGTTTGTTCGGAGTCCCAGATGTGATCACGGACATGACGAGGAGTCTCGAAATGGTCAAGACATAAGGATTGATATATTGGAAGCCTATATTTGGATATCGGAAGTGTTCCGGGTGAAATCGGGATTTTACCGGAGTACCGGGAGGTTACCGGAACCCCCTCGGGAGGTATATGGGCCTTAGTGGGCTTTAGTCGAAGAGAGGAGAGGTGGCCAGGGCTGGGCCGCGTGCCCCTCCCCCCTAGTCCGAATAGGACAAGGAGAGGGGGGCGCCCCCCCCCCTTCCTTCTCTCTCTCCTCTTTTCCCCTCCCGAATCCTATTCCAACTAGGAAAAGGGGAGGAATCCTACTCCCGGTGGGAGTAGGACTCCTCCTGGCGCGCCCTCCTCCTGGCTGGCCGCACCTTCCCCTGCTCCTTTATATACGGGGGCAGGGGGCACCCCTAGAGACACAAATTGATCCACGTGATCATATTCTTAGCCGTGTGCGGTGCCCCCTGCCACCATAATCCTCGATAATATTGTAGCAGTGCTTAGGCGAAGCCCTGCGACGGCAGTACATCAAGATCGTCACCACGCCGTCGTGCTGACGGAACTCTTCCCCGACACTTTGCTGGATCGGAGTCCGAGGATCGTCATCGAGCTGAACATGTGCTAGAACTCGGAGGTGCCGTAGTTTCGGTGCTTGATTGGTCGGGCCGTGAAGACGTACGACTACATCAACCGTGTTGTGCTAACGCTTCCGCTGTCAGTCTACAAGGGTACGTAGATCACACTCTCCCCTTTCGTTGCTATGCATCACCATGATCTTGCGTGTGCGTAGGAATTTTTTTGAAATTACTACGTTACCCAACAACATTTTCATGGCATCGGCGCTGCGTTCCCTTACCGCCCATGCTACGTCGACGCACTTCCAGCCCTTACCGCCCATGCTACGTCGACGCACTTCCGACGACTAAACTACCCTCTAGTTTTTCTGCATCATATTATGGTTGGTGATCTGTTTCATGCAACTCTTGAAAGGATGGAAGAACGAGAGGACAAAGATAGAGCGTACGTGCCCTTCAATACGATTCAGCTGTGTACTTTAGGTGGACGTGCTAATACGAGAGGTCTTTTACTAATCTTCCTATCTTCTATTTTTTTTGAACACAATGTCTATCAGCTTGGCGCTTCTGAGGGGATAAACAAATTGCGAGCACTTTTTGCCATAAGTTGTTGCGTTTCTGTTGGTTCGGTTTCTTTCACACTGATCAATTTGTAATCCAAAGGATTCTATTAATTCTCCACTCTTGGTTCGTGTTAGTCAATTTGGCCCTAGCATGTAGGTTCCAGATCCAAGTGTTAGTATCTTTGATGAGCTGACAGGAAAACCCTCTTTGGACATACTGTGTGAGTCTTTAAATAATTAGAGTTTTCTTGACCCATTTAAGAATTGAACAACCCTCCCTAACGTAGTGGCAGACTGCCACTGTTCCTTCACCAAGGCACCCATTCTAGCGTCTGTGCATAAATCTCTTATAAATTACTTCCACTGTAAACTAATATAATAGCATTTAGATAATTAAAGTAGTGATCTAAACGCTTTTATATTTGTTTACGTGGGAGTACTACTAAGGATTGAGGAACATTACTGTCTTAGTCTCACTGACATATAAAAATGTATGTTTTGTTCTATTACTGCCTGTTTTGTTGAAAAAATTAAGGTCATCAGCGATACTATTCTGTTTCAGGACCTCATTTAATTCGAGCATTCTTTTTGCTTGTCTATCATCGTTTTTCCTTGTGTTCTATATATACACAGTCTAACATGAGAACTCTTCGGTGACAAAATGGCTTTGTTATTGCTTCATTCCATTGCACAAGTTAACTCAAAACCATGATATCTCTGCAATGTGTGTATCTTTTGGTTGTGGTTGTTGCATATGTCCAGTGTTAGAATATATTGTATAGAGATAGGAGAGTAGTTTTAAACTTTGTAATCTTATCTCCTCTTATCTCTTCTTCTGTTAAACCTCCTGTAACCGAACATGATCGATCTCTCTTTCTCGATCGATTCCTCCTTTCTTGTAAGCCACGGCGTACTCTCTATATAATGCAATGCGGCCCAAACGAAGGGTTCTACGCTTCCCAATTCTTCTCACATGGTATCAGAGCCTCTTCCTCAATAGATCAGGAATAGATTGCATCTAGCTACCGCAGCGATCGAACAACATGTCCACCACCACCGCCACCATGACGGCCAGCACCATGGGCACGCTCACCACATCATCATCATCCGCTTTTGCCTCCTCTTCTTCCTCCACCTCCACCAACACCTCCCTGCTCGGATCGCCACCCCAAGAGAAGCTCATGAGGGGAACTTCCTGCTCTGGAAAGCCATTGTGCTGCCCCAGATCAAGGGGGCCCAGATGGAACACCACCTCAACCCGCAGAGCCCGCCACCGCCGGCCACGCTCACCATCACCAAGGACGGCAAGGACGAATAGGTAGTCAACTTTGCACGACCCCTCTGGTACACACATCAGCAGCAGCTCCAAGGATTCTTGATGGGATCCCTATCCCGTGAGATCCTTGCACAGGTCGCGATGCTCTCGACGCCGGCCGAAGTATGGAGTGCGATCCATGCCATGTTTGTTGCTCAAAGCCAGGCTCAAGCAATCAACACGCGCATTGAGCTCACGAATCTTCAAAAAGGTAACATGTCTATGGCAGAATATCTTGGAAAAATCAAAAGCCTCACCGATGAAGTCGCCTGCACCGCCGCCGCGCTCTCCGATCAGGAGATCGTGTCCAAAATCCTCGCCGTCCTCGACATGGACTACAACCTTGTGGTCTCCTCCCTCCCCGCTCGGGTGGAGCCGATCACGGTTCAGGAGCTGTATAGTTAGCTCTTGAGCTTCGACGCCCGCCTCAGCCTTCTTCACGGCGCCAACGTCCGGCAGTCCTTCGCCAACTCTGTCTCTCGTGGCCGCGGCTATGGGCACGGTCACCAGGGGCAGCGCAGCGGCGGCCGTGGGTGTAGCAACGCCGACTACTCCGATAACAGCGGCAGCGGCGGCAGCAACTACAACAACAGGGCCGGGGTGGCGGCTTCCACAACAACAACAGCCGTCGCCCTTCTTCTTCATCCCGAGCACGTCCTCGCTGCCAACTCTGCAAGAAGCCGGGCCATGAAGTCATGGACTGCTGGCATCACTATGATGAGAACTTCGTTCCTGATGCTAAACATGTTGTTGCGGCTATGCGCGAACAAGGAGGAGAAGGGGTGTGGTGCGTGGACTCTGGTGCCACGGATCACGTCACAAGCGAGCTAGAACAACTTGCTCTTCGTGAACAGTACCATGGCGGCGATCAAATTCACACCGCAAGCGGTGGAGGTATGGATATTCAACACATTGGCCAGGCCCTTATTAATTCCCCTACACTTAAACGTGATCTAGTCCTCAAAGATGTTCTTCATGTGCCTCAAGCGGATAAAAATCTTGCATCCATGTCTCGTTTAGCTCATGACAATAATGTCTTCTTTGAAACTCACCCTCGTTACTTTTTTTATCAAGAAACGGGCAATGAGGGAACTCCTTCATGACGGTAGATGCATTGGAGGTATCTACCCCATCACATCCGGAGCACTTAGTCGCAAGCGTTGTCAAGTTTTCTCCGTCATCAAGCCCTCTTTGGCAAGGTGGCATCAAAGATTAGGACATCCATCTTCGATCATCGTTAAACAAGTAGTCAATAAAGGTAACCTCTTGTTGTCACATAGTTCAATTAGTGAGTCTGTTTGTGAAGCTTGTCAATATGCCAAGAGTCACCAACTACCTTATCCGAAGTCGAATAGTATATCTCATGCTCCTTTAGAACTTATTTTCAGTGATGTATGGGGACATGCAAGAGATTCCTTTGGCAGAAAGAAATACTATGTTAGTTTCATTGATGATTATAGCAAATTTACATGGATTTATTTGCTTAAGTACAAATCTGAGGTTTTCTCTGTGTTTCAAGTGTTTCAAAAACTTGTTGAACGATACTTTGATCGAAAATTTTTGACAGTCCAAAGTGACTGGGGAGGGGAGTATGAAAAACTCAACTCCTTTTTCTGTAGCATAGGCATTGAACATCATGTTTCTTGTCCTCATGCTCATCAACAGAACGGCTCCGTGAACGGAAACACCGTCACATTTTTGAAGTTGGTTTATCCCTTCTTGCTCATGCATCCATGCCTCTCAAATATTGGGATTAAGCCTTTATCACTGCCACATATCTTATAAATCGTCTTCGTAGCAAAGTTATTGGCAATGTCAATCCATTAGAGTGTCTCTATCATCAAACACCCGACTACAACTTTCATAAAATATTTGGGTGTGCTTGCTATCCCAACCTACGTCCATACAATCGTCATAAACTTGAGTTTCGTTCTACTCAATGCGTCTTTATTGGTTATAGCAATCTTCACAAAGGTTATAAATGCCTAGAAGTTGGAATTGGACGCATATATATCTCTCGGGATGTTGTGTTTGATGAAACCCTTTTTCCTTTTGCCAAACTTCGTCCAAACGGCGGAGCCCTTCTTCGTGCTGAGATAGAACTTCTTTCAGATCACGGGGGTGAATTACATAAGGCTGACAGTGTGCAAAATTCCACTCAAAACAGTGGTTCTGATGATATATGTGCAGGAACAGGCTGTGATTTTATGTGTGCAGGAAAGGACAGACTTGGCGCAGAACACGAGGCTGATCTCCCTGACAGCAGCGGCAGCAGCGGCGCGTGATCTCGTGCCGATCCACGCGTCAGGACTGCGCCTGCTAAGCGCCCCGAGCCGGATTCGCGTGCAGCCAATCCGGTGGCTTCCAGCCCTCCCGCAGCAGATGTGGCCGACCGGCTGCGTCAGGTGGACCCAGCCAGCCCACACGCCTGCCCTCGCACGGGGGGAACCGTGTCTCCATGTGGCGCGCCAAACGACGAGAGCCCGTGCCTCGACCCAGCCGACGAGAGCGACGCGCCTGTGGGGCTGGGGTCCTCCTTGGATCACGCGCTGGATGCGCCAGGATCTACTGCAGCTTCTCCACGGGCATCCTCCTTGGATCAGGAGCCGGGATTTTCTGCGCCTGCTTCTACATCACCGTCGGCCACAGGATCTCCTGCGCCAGTTTCTGAACCGGGATTTTCTGTGCCCATGCACACATCACTAACACTTCCACGTCGGCATTCCATATTACAGTCAGGTATTATCAAGGAAAAAGAATACACTGATGGTACGGTCAGGTATGACAAAGTTAAGCGTGCTTTCCTCAGTCATATTGGAGAACCAACTTGTTTGAGTGATGCTCTTGCACATAAATATTGGAAAGAAGCTATGGATCATGAATATGATGCACTCATGAAAAATAAAACATGGCATTTAGTACCACTAAGGCAGGGTCATAATGTCATAGATTGTAAATGGGTATATAAGATAAAGAGAAAAGTTCATGGAAGCATAGACAGGTACAAGGCTAGACTAGTTGCCAAAGGTTTCAAACAGAGGTTTGGTATTGATTATGAAGATACTTTTAGTCCTGTTATTAAGTCAGCTACCATTCGACTTGTACTGTCTATTGCTGTTTCCAAAGGTTGGAGTCTACGCCAGCTAGATGTTCAGAACGTGTTTCTTCATGGTGTTCTTAAGGAAGAAGTGTTCATGCGGCAACCACCAGGATATGAGGATCAAAGTGCACCACACTATGTCTGTAAGTTGGATAAGGCTCTATATGGTTTGAAACATGCCCCAAGGGCTTGGTATTCCAGGTTAAACATGCAATTACAACAACTTGGGTTTCCACCATCTAAAGCAGATACCTCATTGTTCTTTTATCATAAAGATAAGATCACTATATTTGTGCTCGTTTATGTTGATGATATAATTGTTGCTAGTTCTAGTGCACATGCTACCACTTGTTTGCTTAAGGATCTGAAGTGGAATTTGCCCTCAAAGACTTAGGTGATCTTCATTATTTTCTTGGTATAGAAGTTAAACAGATAAATGATGGAATACTTCTTACACAAGAAAAATACACCACTGATATACTCAAGAGAGTAGGATTGGAACATTGCAAACCTGTGAGTACACCAATTTCAACTTCAGAAAAACTTACAATTGACAGTGGAGAAGCACTTGGATCAGATGATGCAACAAAATACAGAAGTGTTGTTGGTGCTTTACAGTATTTGACTCTTACACGTCCTGATATTTCTTACTCTGTCAATATTTGCATGCACCTAGAACAACACATTGGACTGCAGTAAAAAGGATTTTGAGGTATCTCAAATACTCCAAAGGCCTTGGACTTCAGATTACCAAGTCAATGTCTTTGCTTGTTACTGCTTATTCTGATGCAGACCGGGCAGGGTGTGCTGATAACAGAAGGTCCACAGGTGGTTTTGCTGTGTTTCTGGGAACAAATCTTGTGTCATGGAGTGCAAGGAAACAGGCCACTGTTTCTAGGTCCAGTACATAAGCTGAGTATAAAGCTTTGGCTAATGCTACAGCTGAGGTAATGTGGATATAGACTCTGTTATATGAACTTGGGATCAAGGCTCCTCAAGCTGCGAGGTTATGGTGTGATAATATTGGTGCAACCTATCTCTCAGCTAATCATGTTTTCCATGCACGAACCAAACATATTGAAGTTGATTTTCACTTCGTCAGAGAAAGAGTAGCTCGCAAGCTACTTGATATTCGGTTTATACCAACTGGGGGTCAACTTGCTGATGGCTTCACAAAACCTCTTACCACATGAAGATTGAGTGACTTCAAGAACAATCTTAACCTTGGTAAAGATCACTCGGTTCAGATTGAGGGGGAATGTTAGAATATATTGTATAGAGATAGGAGAGTAGTTTTAAACTTTGTAATCTTTGTTGGAAATATGAGCAATTTACCGAATGATTTTATTAACAGAAATACTAGATAAAGCATGGTAATATAGTAGAGATAAAACAAGTCACGCGTTCTGACAGAGAGAAGGAAAATAGCTTATGCATATATGAACCATAGCTAATCATATCTATAGCAGACAGTAGAACTAGTTGCATATATGAGGTAGAACCCAGCATATTTAGGGCAAGTACTAGTACGAGAAACTGTGGTAGGATATCTAACAGAAAGAAGAACACATACGAGACAGCAGCAGCAATAGCACTGGACTTGGGGTCGGTGTCCTCGCCAGCCATGTCGTCGAGGAGGTTGTCGACGTCGGGGAAGAAGTCGTCGTCGGGGAAGTAGTCGTCGGAGTCCGGGGCGTCCATGACGAAGGAGTCAGTCAGTAGTCGCGCAGAGCGCTCCCCAAAAATCTTATCACCCTTCTCCCGTACAGGACTCAAAGAGGTGCGGTTTCGGAGGCCTACTGTCTCGACCTGCGGTACACACCGCATGCCGGGATGTGGAAGACAGCAGCAGCTCAGAGATTGGAACCGGTGGCGAGAGGAAGGAGAAGTTCTAGTGCGTCTCTCTGAGAGGAGCGACCTCCCTTTTATAGGCGCAAGCGAAGGAGGTGAGAGGCTGCGCCGGGAGCTGAAGGGAACGCGGGAGATGAAACGAACATGCAGCAGCTGAAGGGTGCAGCGTTCGTATTCAATATCCACTACAGCAAAAACTTTCCAGCTCCCGAGTGACCTTTCGTATACCCATAGTGCGTGGCAAAAATTTAGACATCGGCTCGACTCATTCCCGCAACCCGCATCGCGTCGTGACGAGGCGTGGCGTGGCGAGGCGGGCGGCGGAGGAGGACCGCGCGTGGATATCCCTCTTGTTCTCATGCTCGTACAAGTGGGGAAAGAACCTCCCTTATAAGGAGGTCCAACTCCCACTAAACTAGCAATGTGGGACTAAAATTTAGTAGTATCCCTTGCCTTGCACAAATGGGCTAAGTGGGCCTCTAGGATTTATTAGGAATTTCTGAAATAGTTATTGGGCTGCCCAAAATGGACTAAATTCCAGCAATCCCCCACCAGATCCCAGAGGCACACAGAAATTTGCCTTTGGTTCCAAAACACTGTTTTATATACCGGTACTGCAGTGGAGACTGTTAAGTTGAATTTCCACCTAGAACTCTATGCTACACTAGTAAGCAACTTGAACAGTGGACTGGGCCTTGAACTGCAAGTTTTCTGCGAATCTAGCTTCACATAAAGCCTTGACCGATACGTGGCTACCGTGGGTATTCCCCGCGGGTGGAGCTTATGCGTCATACTCCGAGACCTTTCATGAGTTTACTAGAGAGAACCCTACTCTCATAGATTGCGACGTTTAACAATCAGACTCATATAGGTGCGTTCTTCAAAAGATGTTCTGCAGGACAACATCTCTGCTTCAAAGAGCCACTTAGAACACATTAAGATATACATCAACCTGCCATGCAGATTAGGAGAGTATTGCATCTTTATGGAGTGGTATTTTAATAGTAAGGGTACTCTCCTCCCAGTTGACCAACAACTTGTCTTCCACATCTAATTCACGGGATCTCCGATCACAAAGAATAGGTTACCAGTGTGAACAACTCATATTGTGGGTCTCATACCCATCTCCCTCGATGCATTATCTATCACATTACGTGATAGACCCTTAGTAAAAGGATCTGCCAGATTTTTAGACGTTTGGATATAATCCAACGCAATAACTCCGGAGTTTTTCATTTTTCCTGACAGACTTTAACCTTCTCTGAATGTGTCTTGATGACTTCATGTTATCCTTTGAGCTGCTCACTTTCGTTATCACAGTTTGATTGTCGCAGTTCATAAGGACACTCGGTACAGGTTTCTCAACAACCGGCAAGTCATTCAAGAGCCGGCGAAGCCAATCTGCTTCAACCGTAGTTGTATCTAGTGCTGTGAGTTCTGCTTCCATTGTTGACCTCGTTAAGATGGTCTGCTTGCAAGACTTCCAAGAAACAGCGCCACCTCCATGAGTGAATACATAACTGCTCGTGGCCTTTATCTCATCAGCATCTGAGATCCAGTTTGAGTCACTATACCCTTCAAGCACCTTTGGGTGCTCGGTGTAGTGAATTTCATAATTTGCAGTGCCTTTCAAATAACGCAAAACTCTCTCTAGAGCTTTCCAATGCACATCTCCTGGTTTTGAGACAAACCGACTCAGTTTGCTAACAACAAAAGAGATATCAGGTCTTGTAGCACTTGCTAAGTACATAAGCGAGCCAATAATCTGAAAATATTTCAATTGATCTCTAGCAATTCTTCGATTCTTTCGAAGTAACACACTCGCATCATATGGTGTTGGAGAGGGCTTGCAGTCACTATAGCCAAAGCGACTCAAGATCTTTTCCACATAGTGAGATTGAAGCAATGTAATCCCACCATCATCGTCTCTCAACAACTTGATGTTCAGAATGACATCAGCCACTCATAAATCCTTCATCTCAAAACAACGAGATAGGAAATCCTCGACGTCCTTAATAACATTTAGATTTGTTCCGAAAATCAGTATGTCATCAACATACAAGCACATGATAACTCCCTCGCCCCCACCATGGCGATAGTACACACATTTGTCAGCTTCGTTCACAACAAAGCCTGCAGCTGTTAAAGTTCTTTCAACTTCTCATGCCACTGTTTGGGTGCTTGCTTAAGTCCGTACAAAGACTTCAGCAACTTGCACAGTTTACCTTCCTGACCATCTAGTACAAACCCATCTGGTTGTTCCATATAAATTTGAGAAAATTCCTTATTTGACATTGTCTTAAAATCCGATTCCTTATTTAACACTGGAAAAGTTTTTCTTCCCTATTTGACACTAGTCCTAAATTTTATTCCCTATACGACACTTCCGTCCATTTTGATCCTAAATGACACCTGAAAAGACGATTTTGCCCCTCATGCGGTATGTGTGTGCGCGTGTGTGTGTTGTTGCGTGTGTGGGTGCACGCGCACATGTGTGCTGCTGCTACATGTGTGTGTGCATGTGTGTCGTTGCGTCTATGTTTGCTACTGCGTGTGTACATGCGCGCGCGTGTGTGTGCCGTTGTGTGCCTATGTGATGCCTGTGTGTGTGCTGCTGTTGCATGTGTGTGTAAGTGTGTGTGTGCTGCGTGCGTGTGTGCGCACGTGAATGTGTGTTGCTGCGTGTGTGTGTGCGTGTGTGTGTGTGTGTGTGTGCACACGTGCGCGCGCGTGTTGTTGCATGTGTGTGCGCGTGCGTGTGTGTTGATGCATGTGTATGTGTTGCTGCGTGTGGGCTTCTGCCCTCGCACTAGTGCTGTGTGTGTGCGCTATTGCCCCCACATACATACTGCATGAGGGGCAAAAGAGTCTTTTCAGGTGTCATTTAGACTCAAAATGAACGGAAATGTCATATAGGGAATAAAATTTAGAACTTGTGTCAAATAGGGAAGAAATTTTTTTCCGGTGTCAAATAAGAAAGCAGATTTTAAGATAGTGTCAAATAAGGAATTCCCTCTATAAATTTCCTCGTCCAACTCTCCATTTAGGAAAGCAGTCTTAACATTCATTTGATGAACGAGAAGACCATGCGAGGCAGCTAGTGAAAGTAGAACTCGAATAGTGGTCAGTCGAGCCACAAGTGAGTAAGTATCAAAGAAGTCTTCACCTTCCTTTTAGGTATAACCCTTAGCCACGAGCCGAGCCTTGTACTTCTCAATAGTACCATTAGGCTTAAGCTTCTTCTTGAATACCCATTTGCATCCTATAGGTTTGCACCCATAAGGACGATCAGTTATCTCCCAGGTTTCATTCGCGAAGATGGAATTCATCTCGCTACGAACCGCTTCCTTCCAGTAGTCAGCATCTTCAGATGCATAGGCCTCTGAAATAGAACTGGGAGTATCATCTATGAGATACACAAGAAAATCATCACCAAAGGACTTTGCAATCCTTTGTCTCTTGCTCCTAGTAGGAACTTCATTGTTCTCCTCCACAGGACTTTCAAAGTGTTCTATCAAAATGGCAGGTTTGGTAATTGTAACTGGTTCCTGATTCGATGAACTAGGCATCTCCTGATTAGATGAGGTAGCCATATCCTTCATGGGAAAGATATCTTCAAAGAAAGTCGCATCATTCGACTCCATGATCGTACCGACATGCATGTCAGGTACCTCAGATTTTACAACCAAGAATCTATAGCCAATGCTATGAAAAGCATATCCCAGGAAAACACAATCCACAGTCTTTGGTCCAAGCTTCGGCTTCTTTGAAATTGGAGCATTGACTTTCGCCAAACAACTCCATGTTCGCAGATAAGAGAGTTTAACCTTTTCTTCTCCCATTCCTCGAATGGAGTTATCTCTTTGTTCTTTGTGGGGACTCGATTCAGGACATGACATGCTGTCAATATCGCCTCCCCCCACCATGCCTTGGAGAGACCCGATGTATCTAACATGGCGTTAACCAAATCAGTTAGAGTATGGTTCTTTCTTTCGGCCACCCCATTTGACTGAGGTGAGTAGGGAGGAGTCCTCTCATGGATTATACCATGTTCCGCACAAAAAGCATCAAACTCTTTGGAAAAATACTCTCCACCACGGTCAGACCTCAGCCTCTTGATTTTTCGATCAAGTTGGTTTTCCACTTCAGCTTTATAGATCTTGAAAAAGTTCAAAGCCTCATCCTTAGATTTCAGAAGATACACACGGCAGTATCTAGTGGAGTCATCAATTAACATCATGAAATATTTCTTTCCACCTTGTGTCAACACACCATTCATTTCACACAGATCTGAATGTATGAGCTCTAGTGGTGCAAGATTTCTTATTTCCGTAGTCGTGTGAGACTTACGAGGTTGCTTAGCTTGCACACACACTTGACACTTAGATCCCTTGACGATGGTGAAACTAGGGATTAAGTTCAACTTCGCTAGTCGCGACATGCAACCAAAGTTAACATGACAAAGACGTGAATGCCACACATTGGATTCATTATTGTTGCAAATATGATTGACAACTTTATTGCAAACATCTGATAAGGATAAACGAAACAAGCCTCCTGACTCATAGCCTTTACCAACAAAGGTTCCATACTTGGATATTACAAATTTATTCGACTCAAAGACAAGCTTGTAGCCATCTCTACACAGAAGAGATCCGCTAACAAGATTTTTATTGATGGAGGGGACATAATGCACGTTCTTAAGCCGCACGATCTTTCCCGAAGTGAACTTCAGATCGACCATGCCAACACCATGAACAGAAGCACTTGAACCGTTGCCCATCAGCATGGTTGAAGTCCCTGCGGTCTGATAAGACAAAAACATGGAAATATCACCGCATACATGCACATTAGCACCCGCGTCAATCAACCAGTCAGGAGAATGACATACTGAAAGAATAGTGGGAAATATACATACCCAGCATCCTTCATGTCAGTGTCTCCAATGACAACATTAGCGGTCTTGCCGCCTTTCCCAGGATGACGCTTGTCATAGCGATTAGGGCAACTAGGAGCCCAATGATCAGGATCCTCACACACATGACAAGCACCTTTCTTCTTGCCATTCTTCTTCTTGAAGTTCGTGTGTTGCACAGCCTTGTTCTTCCCATCAAACTTTGCTTTTCCATCAAACTTGCCCTTATTCTTGAACTTGTGGGGTTGGAAGTTCTGCTTCTGTACCACATTGGCACTAGATCCTCCCTCAATACCTCGAGCACGTGTGTCTTTTGCTCTCGCCTTTTCTTCCACATCAAGAGTGCCAATGAGATCCGGGACGGAAAACTCCTGCCTCTTATGCTTCAGCAAGGTAGCAAAGTTCCTCCATGAAGGAGGAAGCTTAGTGATGATACCTCCGGCAACAAACTTGTCCGGTAGCACACAACTGAAGTGCTCAAGTTCTCTAGCAAATGATTGTATCTCATGAGCTTGCTCAACCACGGAGCGCTCTTCAGTCATCCTGTAATCATAGAATTGCTCCGTGATGTACAACTCAGTGCCAGCATCCGAGACCCCAAACTTGGCCTCGAGTGCATCCCATATATCTTTTCCATTATCAACTAACGCATAAGCATCAACTATGTTCTCATCAAGAACACTCAAGAAAGCAGCCTTAAACAGAGTATCCATTTTCTGAAAAGCTTGTGCCTGTTGAGCATCAAGCTCTCCTTCAGGTTTGCCGAGAGTGGCGTCATAGCAACTCATGGTTTGAAACCACAAGACTGCTCTCACGCGCCACCTCTTATAGTGGATACCCTCAAACATAGGAGGTCTCATGGAAGCAGCAAAACCACTTGGGGTAAATTGCCTATTATAAGGTTTTTGGATTGTTGGAAATATGAGCAATTTACCGAATGATTTTATTAACAGAAATACTAGATAAAGCATGACTAATATAGTAGAGATAAAACAAGTCATGCATTCTGACAGAGAGAAGAAAAATAGCTTCTGCATATATGAACCGTAGCTAATCATATCTATAGCAGACAGTAGAACTAGTTGCATATATGAGGTAGAACCTAACATATTTAGGGCAAGTACTAGTACGAGAGACTGTGGCAGGATATCTAACAGAAAGAAGAACACATACGACACAGCAGCAGCAACAGCACTGGACTTGGGGTCGGTGTTCTCGCCAGCCATGTCGTCGAGGAGGTTGTCGACGTCGGGGAAGAAGTTGTCGTCAGGGAAGTAGTCGTCGGAGTCCGGGGCGTCCGTGACGAAGGAGTCAGTCAGTAGTCGCGCAGAGCGCTCCCCAAAAACCTTATCACCCTTCTCCCGTACAGGACTCAAAGAGGTGCGGTTTCGGAGGCCTACTGTCCCGACCTGCGGTGCACGCCGCAAGCCGGGATAAGGAAGACAGCAGCAGCTCGGAGATTGGAACCGGTGGCGAGAGGAAGAAGTTCTGGTGCGTCTCTCTGAGAGGAGCGACCTCCCTTTTATAGGCGCAAGAGAAGGAGGCGAGAGGCTGCGCCGGGAGCTGAAGGAACGCGGGAGATGAAGCGAACAGGCAGCAGCCGAAGGGTGCAGCGTTCGTATTCAATATCCACTACAACAAAAACTTTCAGCTCCCGAGTGACCTTTCATATACCTGTAGTGCGTGGCAAAAATTTAGACATCGGCTCGGCTCATTCCCGCGGCGCGGCGTGACGAGGCGGGCGGCGGAGGAGGAGCGCGCGTGGATATCCCTCTTGTTCTCATACTCGTACAAGTGGGGAAAGAACCTCCCTTATAAGGAGGTCCAACTCCTATTAAACTAGCAATGTGGGACTAAAATTTAGTAGTATCCTTTGCGTTGCACAAATGGGCTAAGTGGGCCTCTAGGATTTATTAGGAATTTCTGAAATAGTTATTGGGCTGCCCAAAATAGACTAAATTCCAGCAATCTTATCTCCTCTTATCTCTTCTTCTGTTAAACCTTCTGTAACCGAACAGGATCAATCTCTCTTTCTCGATCGATTCCTCCTTTCTTGTAAGCCACGGCGTACTCTCTATATAATGCAATGCGGCCCAGACGAAGGGTTCTACGCTTCCCAATTCTTCTCACATCCAGGTCATATGCTGTAAAGTATCAAGGAAAAGCTTTCGCCTATCAAGAGCTAATGCCTAGGAACTCTGAATATCATGTATCTTCAGGTTAATTCCATTTACCTTTCCTTTCCCCTCTGAACTAGTACTGTATCATGTATTCAATGTTTTTCCCTTAACGGGAGACGGCCACCTGACGGCGAGGCGACTCCACATGCCGCCGGCGTGGGATCTTGTCACTGTACATTCTCACGAAAGTAAGCATGGTGGCCCCCCTGCCAAGGACATGGAGGTCGTCGTTCGTAGCAGAAGTGATCATGCGGACATCCTGCTGGACTGAGGCGGTGTTCTTGTTGTAGCCGTCAGTTGCAATTTCAGAGAAGAACTGACTGCAGAGAAGGAAAAAAAGGGAATTCTGTTGTGCTGACTAAACTGAAAAGATTGTCTCGAATGAAGACTGGAATATTTGGTGCGCTTTCTTCAGTAGTAGAAGTTTATTCTGTAGCAAATGTGTATGATTTGTATCTTTGTATGCGCCCAAAAAACATACAATGCAGGTGGAAAAAAGTAGACAAAAAATACGTTTTTAAAAAATATTAATCATATATTTGAGAAATGTTAGACATGTATAAAATATTTCTGATGTATAAAAAAGTTAAATGTGTATGTAGGAAGGTTGATATCAAAAGAAAGAAAATAGAAAAACTAGCAAAAACCAAGAGAAACAATAAAACAAAGAAAAAACCATGAAAAAAACAAAGAAAACCATGAAGGAAAATAGAGAACCAAAGAAAACCAGTGAAGAAAACAACAATAATAAAAGAAAACGAAAAACCCCAAAAAAAAGCCGAACCGAACCAGGATGACAAAGATGCGCACGCCTTGAGGCGAGATGGATGCTATACTCGTTATAAGCGAGATATAGCATTCGCGTTGTCTCTCATGCCTTGCGCGACGGCGAGGCAGAGGACTGCTCCCTGAATCCCAACGGCGAGTACAGTAGAAAATACAGGTGCGACCCTGTTTACCACGGGCATTCCAACATAACCACACCCCATGGAACGCCCGGCTGCCCGCCGACGATCGCACGGTCACGTATCCGCCGGCGCACCTACGGAGCAGCAACAGCAACAGCCTGTAGTGTACCCCAAATTAAACGCGAATTGAATTGAGACGGAAGCGGTACAACTGCAACACAAGGGCGATCCGAACTTCCCGCGCCAACTTTCATGCCACCCATCTACTCTTCAAACGTCAATGTTTACAGCTAGGTCTGTAGGAGTAGGCCGTAACGAACGAGAAGAGCTGTGTCTCCATGGGACCATGGCCATGTCTAGGACGAGACAGGACTTGTAAACCAATGATCAATGATACTCACACACCACACTAGCCGGCCAGCGTCTTCAATATATACTCGGGAGCACCTACTTACGTTCGTTCCTCGCGCGGTGGACCGTTCCATGCAAGTAAAAAGTAGGAGAAACAAGAAAAGCAGCTTTGGTGCCACATATATGCACGTCGCAAGTGGCCTCGCGGACGCCGGCGCCGAGTGGGTTGGTAGAGGTTTCGCCAACTTGGCGCGTTTGCTGCTGCCGACAATGCATCCTCGGCTGCGCCTGCGCCACAGTTATTGCCCGCTGTCGCCTTAAACTCTCGCACCTCCGCGCTCACACAAGGCGATCCAGTGCTAGTACTACCCTGATCCATGCTGCCTTGCTTACAGTCTTCGCACACTCCGATTACCTCTAGAACATGCATGCAGACAGCCCCAGACACGTCCACATGTGCAGCCAATGCGGCAGAACCTTTTTTTTTTTGATCGGGTATGCGGCAGAACCTAGCTAATGTAATCTCCGTTCCGTCGACCGACTAATCAACTTCTGGAGGTACGCATGTGCAGGGACACGGTACCACTGCATGCACTAATAACTCCTCTTATGCGACCTGCTCGCTGGCCATGCATGCTATGCCTATGCTAGGAGTGGTACGAACTCTAGCTCGCCTGGAGAAATTTAAGGCGCTTGATCAATTCCGTCTGGAGGACGTACGTACGGGTAGATATGTCACTGTACCTGCGTATACCGCTGCACAGGTTCAAGCACTACGTCCGCCTCCTGTAGCTGTCCACGTTGCATTGTCCCGTGCATACTAATTAATTAAAGGCCTGCTCTGATTAGGTCCTGCACACAGCCTAGCTAGCGACCCTCTCATCCTGTTCTGTTACTATTACTAGTTCCTCGACCGATTCCCTTTAGGACAGGGAATAATAACTAATTTAAAATATGTAAGGAGGATGCACACCACATGTATACAAAATCATGCACTTTGAGGGTGAGCAGTACATATGCTAAAAGGGCACAATTTTTTTTGTGCAACTCTCATTTTAACGTATTTCAACCCAAAAAATTACATACATGTACATAATGTCTCTAGGTATCTATGTTTTTTTTCAGAATATTTGGCAACTGAAAATTTTGAATTTTGAAGTTCTCAAATTCGGCCTCAATGGAGCTCGGTTTCTATTCGACATTTTCGAGAATAAATTAGGGATGTTGGTATTGCCCTTTAAGAAGAAAGAAAATGTAAAACATTAAGACATGTAATGAAAAAAATTCAACATAATTTACACAGAAATTGTATTTTTTTTAATATGTAAGAGTAAGCATATAATAGTGGAATTTCCACCAAAACAAGTTTCCTAAGAAGGAATGGATTACTAGCATTGGTATTACCCTTAAAGAAAAAAAGTTTTAAGGAATAAAGAATCAGCGGCTTCGGTATTACCCTTTAAGCAGATAAAAATGAAAACAATAGAACAAATGATGACCAAAATTACATAGAAACTTTGTTTTCCTAATATGCAAGAATAAACAAATAATAGTTGATTTCTCCCAAAAAGAGACTTTTGTATGAAGGAACAAATTAGTGGAATTGGTATTACCCTAAAAGAAGAAAGATAATGAGTACAAACTAAAATAAATTAAAATAATGAAGCATTCTAAGAAATAAAGTTTTTAAGGAAGAAAGAATCAGCGGCTTTGGTATTACCCTTTAAGCAGAAAAATGAAACAATAGAACACATAATGACCAAATAACATAGAAACTTTGTTTTCCTAATATGCAAGAATAATCAGATAATAGTTGATTTCTCCCAAAAAGAGACTTTTGTATGATAGAATGAATTAGTGGAATTGGTATTACCCTAAAAGAAGAAAGATAATGAAATAAAAACTAAATTAAAATTAAAATAATGAAGCATTCTAAGAAAAAATGAATTAGTGGTACCTCTAGTACCCTTTAAGAAGAAAGAAATCAAAAAATTAAAAAATAATAAAAAATTCCGGGTAATTTACATAAATTTGTGTTTTTATAATGCATGAGTAAGCATATAATATCGCTAAAAAATTCATAATAAGGAATGAGTTAGTGCCATTAATTGGTAACTATTGAAGAAGATAGAAAATGAAACAAAACAAAAACAAAATTAAATCAATGAAGTTTCTAAGGATGAAAGAATTAGTGCCATGGGTTGTACTCTTGAAGAACAAAGAAAATGAAATAAATCTAAAACAATAAAGTTTCTAAGGATGAATGATTTAGTGGCATGGGTTTACTCTTCAACAAGAAAAAAAATGAAAAATAAAATAAAAGCTTGAACACAACTTTCCAGAAATTGCACTTTTTGTAATATGAAGAATAAGCATATCATACTTCAATTTTTACACACTAATATAATGTACACACATATTGTATAGTACTTGTACATATACATTCATACTCACCCAACATCCCAAAAATACCCATATAGAAGAAGGAAAAGAAAAAAAGGCAGAAGTAAAAAAAGTTACAAGCAGAAAAAAATAGGCAATGGGTAACAAGCATCAAACCAAAAAAAATAGAATGAACCCAAACAGGGGCAAGTAAAATTTTGGCCAAAGAAGCAATGAAACAACACGTGTGAAAAAAATCAGCAAAAATCTTGCAAAAGAGTCAACGCTCGGAAAATTGACATAACCAAATTGAAAAATCGAACAACTTGCATATAGATTATAGCTAAAGTGTAACTTATTTTACCTGTTAGCTGGTCATGCTCAATTACCTAGAGGGAAGAACTAGTTTAGCTATATGTACGTTACTTGATTTTTAAATTTGGCTAAGTCAATTTTCTGACCGATGATTTTTTTGTCAAGATTCATGTTTTTTTCCTTGTATTCTTTCATGATTTCTTAGCCTGATTTTTGACTTGCCCCTACTTGCAATAAGTCACTTTTTCTTAGGCTGAATTTTTGACTTGCTCTTAAGTCAATTTTCCTATTGGGTTTGAAGCTTGTGACACATTGCGTGTTTTTTGTTTGTATGCATTTTTGCTTTTCATTTTTTAGTCAATCTTTTTTCTATATGGTTTTTTGGCATGTTGGATGAGTGGAAATCTACACATGCAAGTACTATATTGTATATGCATAAATTACGATGGAGTGTGAAAATTACCATGTGCATGCTTATCCTGTGAATATTAAAGAAGTGAAGTCTCTATGCAAACTTCTGTGCATGGTTTTTTCTTCTTTGTCTTAAAAGGTAATACTAATACCACTAATTCATTCTTTCTTTGAAAGCATTATTATTTTTATTATTTTTCTAGTTTTTATTTATTTTCCTATGGGTAATATATTGCCACTGATTTATTCTTCATAGGATTTTTTTTGCAAAACTCAACTACTATATGCTTATTGTTGCATAATAAAAAAATCTATGTAAATCATGTGCAATTTTGATTTTTTTGATTTTTTTTCAAAAGGGCAATAGCAATGCCACTAATTTATTTTTTTCTTAGAAAATACCATTATTTTGTTTTTCCTTTTAGTTATTATTTATTTTTATTTTTTATTAGAAAAACGGTTTTGTGGGCCGGTGCGGGCGATGGCCGAGCATACCCCGCATAGAAAAACTGTAAAACGGAATAGTCACCGAAGCAAATCAGATACGGTTTGATCTGAATTTGACACATATGCACATATTCAGAAAAAATATCATTACAACAATCATCCACATTACAAATAATTATTCAAATCACCGATTCAATATAAAACTTGTCTTGAATACAAATCACACATGAATTAAATGAAAATGAATAAAAAATGTATTTTGTTACTGCCCAGCCCTATGACAATGGTACTCAATGAGATCCTTCTGAAGCTTAGGTATGAAGAAAAACTCTAATGCGGTTAGGGTCTCTAGCTGGTTTGACACGGCTACCCACATTGTCGTAGAAGAACTCCAAGTTCATGCCTCTCTCATCGTCGAGAATCATATTGTGAAGAATAACACATCATGTCATGATGTTTTTCAAGATCCACTTGTCCCAAAAACGAACAGGACCATGAATAATGGCAAACCTAGATTGCAAATCCCCGAATGCTCTTTCAATGTCTGCTCGGGCCGCCTCTTACACCCTTACAAATTCACATTCTTTCCTAGTTGTGGATTCATTGATGCTCTTGACAAATGTGCACCAAGGAGGGTATATACTATCTGCAAGATAGTACCCCTTTGTGTATTCATGCCCATTGATAGTGTAGTTGCAAGCAAGAGCATCACCACTAGCAAGCCTAGCAAACAAATAAGACCATTACAACACATTGATATCATTGAGAGCCCGGCATACCAAAAAAGCAATGCCAAATCCATAAATCCCTCGGATGCTACGACCTCTAGCACAATTGTTGCATCACGAGACTTGCCACAATACATTCCCTGCCATGCCTTCGGGCAATTTTTCCAAGTCCAATGCATACAGTCAATGCTACCTAGCATGCCAGGCCAACCTCTTCTCTCATTAGATGGCATCAAAAATTTTGTGTCTCCCTCGTTGGGTGCCCGAAGATATTCAGGACTAAAGACACAGACGATCACTTTGGCAATCCTACACACTGACTCAATTGTGATATCTTCGACATAGTCAGCCGTATTGCCGGATGCAATTACCCGCATAGCTGCCGAGATTTTTTGATATGCACTAAATCCCTTGAATCCCGCGGCATTTCTTCTTTGAGTAAAATACCAACATTTGGCCTCGCAAGCTTGAACAATTTTCACAAAGAGAGATCGGCGCATTCGGTACCTTCTCTGGAAAAGGTGCGACGGATATGTTGGATTCTCCGTGAAGTAGTCTTGCATCAACATCTTGTTCCCGAGATGGCAATTTCGAGGAATGCAAAGACGGCCGACGGTCGATCCTCGCCGCCTCTTTCTGTTCTCATCTTCGTGCTCCTTCACGGCAAGGGCCATCACCAACGTCTGCTGCGATAGTTGACAACCAGTGTCTCAACATCCGAGTCGTCCGAATCGTCGAGCAAAAACTTCTCGCACGGGCTCTATTCCATCTAAATTCACAAAAACGCACGCCGCGTTAACCAACTATGCATACCATCGGCACAAGCACAAGTGAAAACTCACCGGCGGCTCGGGGGCAGTCGATCCCGGGCGGCGACGATGACGAGGGGGCTCAGATCGGCAGGGCGAGGCAGAAACCTGCATATTCGTAGGTTGGGGATGAGATTTTGCCGCGCCCCTCAAAATTTTTTATGGGTCGGACGCGTTTGCGGGGTCTGGTCGGGCAGCATTTCCCGTGCCGACCCGTATTTTGGCTGTTATTTTGCGGGTCGCGACTTTATACGGGGTCTGCCAGAGATGCTTTTAGAGGGTATGTAGGCTTTCGTCCATGTTCTGCATAAACTCTATCTGTTCTCTTTTTACTTCATATATTATTTTGTCATAGGTCAAATTTTCTAAAGTTTGACCAAGTTTATAAAAAATATCAATATTCATAACACCAAATCTATATTATTTGATTCACCATGGACTATTATTCGTGTTTCATTTATTCGGTACTATAGATGATGATATTATTTAATATAAATTTAGTCAACTTTAAAAGTTTGACTTAAGACAACTCTAAAAAGCGTGGACCCTACAACCGAGGGCAACCCATCAGTCAGATCATTCACAAATTTTTGTATAGGGTAAAATGTGGCAACAATTTTGCTAAATGGGGTAGAGTGGATGAAATTTCATTAGATTGAGTAATTATTGTCAAAAATGCAAAAACATGGGGTCAACACCAAAATTCACTTGAGTTTAAAAGCGGAGCACCTTTTTAAAACAATAGGATAACCCCTGGTCTCTGCATCAAGTGATGCACACAGTCATTCTTTGTTAATTATGTTTACGAAAAGCAGAGCACCTGCTAGGCTGCTAGTTATGTTTAAAAATAGCATCGTGCGGAAAAATGTCTACTATCCGAGCAAAACCTCATACTTCATCCATCCCAAAATAAATGTACTAAAGGTGGGACACTTATTCTTGGACGATGGAGGGAGTATAATCTTGGTTCCATGGGCTAACACATACTCAAGTACACATTTACACTCTGGAGAGACGCGCACATATAGTACGACTGACAATAACTTATTCAACCTGTTATCTGGCGATGCTGAATCACTTTGAGGAAAAAAAAACACTTCAATTCTATCTAAATTCAGACGTATGGGTAGCCAGCCCTGTACTCAAGTAGGCGCGCCCACCATTCCCTTGCAGCTTTGCCGGTGCAAATTAAGTGGATTTTAAGAACCTCTTTCAATTAGGTTTTAAGCATCCGGTCTGTCATCCCCTTCCTCTTAATACTATACTAGAGGGAAATCTAACTACCTTGATGGTGGCTTGATCTTATCATCCCTATATACAGGAGAATATACTGTACATACATACATACATGTGAGCCCTAGCATTTGCAACGATCACATCAGAGATAGAAGCCTTTGCTTCATGTTTCTTGTTTCTTGTTTCATGTTGCTTTCCAGAATTAATCACCATTTGCGTACGTCGCGACACACATGTCCATCGTCTGACCTGAACATATCGCGATGAGCTACGAGACAATAGATCTCCGAACAGGAAAAAACGTTGCCATTGGAGACCTAAGAAGATCGGTCCGTGGAGACATCTATGTCATTGCGTACGTTCAGACCATGTATGTATATGTGGATGGCGTTGTCGAGGCCGGTGAACTATATAATGCTCACACTGGAGCCATGCAATACCGTAGATGATAACTCAAACCAGCCGGCACTATTAATGGTGGATCACCGCGATAGTCCGTGACACCGAACCATTGATATGGATGCTATATGCATGGATCAAGTGGTGATGTGTGAGTGTGTGCCTTTCGCTGTGCGTGTTGACTCTTGGGGCTAACAGATTGGACTCTTGGGACCAAGAGAAGGGATCATCTCGTTTTCTATTTGGTTAGCTTATTATTAGGAAAAGCTATCTAGCTACATAGGCCCCAGGGGCCAGCACATGTATATACTTTCGTAAACAAGATTAGAAGTCGTAAGTAAATTCCATGCATGTATCTTTTGTTTTTAGAGGGAAGCATGTTTTCAAATTCAGTTCGAACCTGATTTCAAATTTCTACAAACTAAACCTTACCTACCAGAAAAACCAAAATTTTGATATTCTAGGTTGAATCAAGGTTTCCATCTGCTCACCCCCAAAACACAGATGCCGGCAACCGAACTACAGTTTCTAATATGAACACTGATGCAATGCAGACAATCAAATAGTGTGCGGATGTTAGTTTTAGCTTTTTTTTTCTAAACCAGGTCCAACTGGAACAAGCATGCAATGCAGGCTAAAGCCATGCAAGCAACCAAACCCGCCCTTATTCTACTTGTTAGCTGGCCTGAGCATGATCATCTGGAGGAAAAAGAACACACTTGAATTCCATCTGAATTCAGACGTACGGGTAGCCTGCCCTGCACTCAAGTAGGCGCGCCCACCGTTCCCTTGCAGCTTTGCTGTCCAAGCTGCCCATGTCCGGTGCAAATTAAGTGGGTTTTAAGAACCTGCTTTCAATTAGGTTTCAAGCATCCGGTCTGTCATTCCGTTCCTCTTAAAATCAGTAGTTCGTTAGTTGACTCTTTTAGAGCACGTATAGTGATGCTATCTTAGGTGTGCCACATAGGATAAATGTTGAGGTGGAGGAGAGAGAATCCATAAGAAAATGGTTGTCTTCTCTTATTTAAGAGATGATCTCTTAGCACAATATGTCTCATCATATTTTTAGGAATAACTAGTTATTGAAGGTAATACTAAGAGATAGCCCATTGTAGATATGCTTTTATTGTCATGTCTAAATTACGTGCAAGGTGTAAGATATGACTATCTTATCAACCATCATACATGCCCTTACGAGTTAATGTCTTATTTGTTTCGAGAGATAGATCTAACTACCTTTTTTTTTGCCGGAAAACAAATCTAACTACCTTGATGGTGGCTTGATCTTGTCTTTTTGTTTTCCGAAATGTGGCCTGGTCTTGACGTCTTGTCATGCATCTATGTACATGAGAATATACTGTACGTACACACATATATGTGAGCCCTTGCTAGCTTTTTACAACGATTACATCAGAAATAGAAGACTACGCTTCTTGTCTCCTGTTTCTTATTTCTTGTTGCATTCCGGAATTAATCGCCATTTGCGTACGTCGCAACACATGTCGATCGTTTGACCTGAACATATCGGGGTGAGCTAGGAGATAATAGATCGCCGAGCCCGAACAGGAAAAACGTCACCATTGGAGACCGAAAGAAGATCAATCCATGGACACATATATGTCATTGCGTACGTTGAGACCATGTGTATATGGAGATGGCGCTGTCGAGACTGGTGAACTATATATTGGTCAGACTAGAACCATGCAAATGTAGATGATAATTCAAACCAGCCGGCAATATTAATGGCGCATCATCGTGACAACGAACCATTGATATGGATGCTACATTTTTTTAGAAAAGGAGGATGACCCCCGGCCTCTGCATCTAGTCGATGCATACAGTCACTTTATTAATTATTAACACAAAACCTTACAAAGCCATACAACAGCAAGACTAAACCCACCGTCTAAGCAACATCTGTCGCTATACCTATCCAAATGATGAAGGGGCGCAGATAGTCTGGGCCTAATACCAAACAGACATCGCAGCCAAACCTAAACATCTAAGATCTGAGGTCCCAACCAGGACGCCTGCCGGGTATGGGGCACCTACCAGTCCGGCGCACTCCTCAACCAGGACGCCTGCCGGGTATGAGGCCGCCGCAGCCACCTGCCACAAATCCATCTTCAGAGCTGTACTGTTGCATGTACTGTGCCAGGTCTTTCTCCATCGACGCCACCATGACGCCCGACAGCGTCGTCCTCCTGCGCGAGTCCATCCTCCCACAGCGAACTCCGAATCTGCACCGCGCCACGCCGTTAAGATCCGTCACCATCAGTGTGTAGGATGAAGCACCGCTCCACCAAAGAATCCGTCCACTGGTCCCTCGATCAGGTGTCTACCTCCAAAAATGACGCCCCCAAGGGAGGAACGACACCAGAGCGCCGCCGTCATCCGATCATCCGATCTAGGGTTTCCCCCAGAGGTAGCAGAGAGTGGCCTTGAATTTCTCCACGGCGATGCCTTCAAGAAAGGAACGACGCAGATAGCGCCGCCACCGCCGGCTTTAGCAGAAGCCGAAGGCAAGTTTTCACCCAGATCAGTTCGAAGGAATCCAACTCTCGTGCACGGGCAGCCGTCACCACCAGCACCACCAGGAAGACCCTGGAGTACCGGCAATCAGCGAGCCACCGGCACCACCGCATCCAGATCGCCGGCCACGTCGGGCCGCCGCCATCCCCCGCGCCGTCCGGGTCAGAGACGGAGCTGCCGACCGCGCACAGGGACCGCCGCCGCCTGCACACGCCGGAGCGTCGCCGAGATCCCAGCGCCCGCCACCGCTTGCCGAAGCCAACCGCCGCCCGAGCACTGGCGCCACCGTGGAGCCATCAGATCGGGGAGGAAGACGCCGCGCGCCGACCACCCTCGCGGACCCCCGCCGCACGCCCGAGCGCCGGCGCCACCGCAACGCCATCAGATCGGGAGGAGGAAGAGCCCGCGCCTCGCCGCCCCGCGCAGACCACG
>NC_041390.1:613981890-614065753 GCF_002162155.2 Triticum dicoccoides
AGACCACGCCGCCGCCATCGCCGCAGCGCCACCAAAGGGGAGCCCCGCATATCCACCGGCGACACGACCTGCCGCCGAGCCGAGCGCCGCCGCGAGGGCCGGCCGTCCCGCGCCGCCCAGGAGCCTCGCGAGGAGGGAGGGAGCCCCGCCGCCGCGGGCGCACGCGCGGGCTTTGCCCGGCGGCGTCCCTTGGCGGCTGCGAGGGAGAAGGAAGGTGAAGGAAGGGAGCGGCGGCGGCGATCTAGGGTTCCACCCGGGCCGCTCGCAGGAGCGGCACGGGGGACGGGCCTATGCATCGATCAAGTGGTGATGTGCGAGTAAGTGTGTGACCTTCGCTGTGCGTGTTGAGTCTTGGGGCTAACAGATGGGACTCTTCAGTCCAAGAGAAGGGATCATCTCATTCTATATTTATTTAGAGTATCTTTAAAGGCCGCACAAAAATTTCGCGCCCAATAAAAATTATAGCGCGCCACTGTAGCACTTTTAATGCGCCGGAACCAACATTGCTTTAGCAGACGCCCAAAGACGCGCACCCAAAAAGCAGATTGTGCAAATTGTGAAGCGCGTCCAATCCGGAGCCCAAAATATGCTGCGCGCGATAGTCCTTTTTAGCATGCGTCCAAAAGTTTTTAGCGTTACAACATCTACTGGAGCTGTTGGGCGCCCAAAAAAACGAATTTTTAGTACGCGGAGCTCTTTTTGGGCGCCTGTTGGAGATGCTCTTAGCTTGTCCGCTAGAAAAAACTATCTAGCTTAGCCGTGAGTAAATTCGGTGCATCATGTAGGAGTAGATCTAACGGTATCTCCAATGTTGACCCGTAAACCGGACACCGTATCCATCCGCGGACCAGGACCAGTCCGTGAACACATATGTGGAAGCCGACCCTCCAAAACTATCCCCATGCATATCAAGCGGGATTACAACAAATCAGACAAATTACATGCAAACCGGACGATTTCTATACAAACCAGAGTGCATTCATTATGTTTCAGACATTTGACCGGACCTAAACCTAGCATACGGTGGCGCACGTCGTCTAAGTCCTTGTTGTTCCCTTCCGATGACCACGTACTCCACCTGCCATCTCCATGAATGACATGAATAAGACACGCGAAGTGAAGGTGCAGTCGCCGGTGAGAAAGAGTAGAACATGGAAGATGGGCCAGACCACTTGGAAAACGAGACACTACCGCTTTCCATGCTCTACTCCTCCTCATCCGAGTCTGCGACCTGTCCGTCGCTGGTAGACATGAGATCGACGATGGACCTGGACGAGCCGACACTGTCCCGCTGCCACATGCGCCCCCGAAAGATCAGTAGCGGTGCATAGGACATGCAACTGGCGGCGTTCTCGTCCGCGATCGCATGTGCCGCCAGCGTAGCCTCGCGTCCAGCTACTTTAGCACGTGCGGCCTTGTAGAGCGCCCGCTAATCGGTTATGAAGTTGGGGTTCGCCTTTTTTTACACGGCCTCCTTACTCACACGCTGCTCGAGAAGGGACAAATTGTACCGTTGTTCCTCATGCGCATGCCGAAATTCCTACATAGGCGCCAGCCCAGGCTACTCCTCTGCCATGGCGGCCGTGAAGTGCGCCTGCGCCTACTCCAGGATGAAGCCGGCATGCACTGGCGCAGGCTTCAGTGTTGAGTCGTTATCGGAGACCGTCTCCATAGCGGGGTTGTGTCAGAGACCTCGGGGGAGCTGGCCGGCATGCCGGCCTCAATCCTCCTGGCATGGCGGCTCTGCCAGGCATCCGCAAGTGCGGCCACTCGTTCTTCTGCTCCGACGAGAGGTTCTCCCACAAAGCGTTCCTGATCGCGGTCATGGTGGATGTGGTGAACGGAAGGAAGATGTGTAGCGGATGTGTTGTGAGCTTGGTGAGCCTTTAAATAGCGGATTTCGCTAAGGGGAAGCGTCCAAGTGCATCAATGCACAGGCGCCGGAATTGGTTCCTCCGCCGACGAGCCTGTTTAATGGCGGCAGAATGGACGGGTATTGAACTGGTGCGGTAGATATCTATCTAGTCATGTCTAGTAAACGTCTCTCCAGTATAGAACAGACGCTAACACAGAGGATGCGGCGTGTACGCCCTCTGCCGGCGAGCCATTTTAATGTCGACGCTAGTGAGAGGTTAACTATCAAGCAAAACCTCGTCCAATCCTAGGTTTGTATATAGTTAATTAAACTCTGAAGACATGCGCATGGTAATAGTAACTTTTGTTCATGTGGCCCATTGTCCAGTGCAAACTAAGTGAATTTTAATAACCATTTTTCAAATGAGATGCAGCCATCACTTCCTGAGTGAGTCATCGGCGTGGTCCAGGTTGTGGCGTAGCGGCGCGAGGCCCTAGCGTCCTTACCGATTGGGGCGGCAGCCACAGATCTGCAGTGACTCCTTTGGCGGCCGCGCCGGCCGGTTACAGTGGGAAGTAACTTAGACTAGTGTCATATGCATGATACTAGTCTAAGTTACTACCTTATAGTGCAAAGTATCTTAATAGTAGTGCCATAGTTTGTTTTATTTATTGGCTTATAGACTCATTTTATCTCGGGAAGCGCTATGTTGAACATATTATGTTACTCCAAGCACCTCTCTTCTTATTAAATACTTGCCATATAAGTAAAATTGTTTTGGGATGTGTTAAGTTACTACCTAAGTTACCCTTACTATGACTAGCCTCAGCACATGGGTGTTACTAGCTTGGCTTTCAATCCAATGGCTTGTTCCTGATCGCTGGTTTGGACCAGGATCCTCCGGCTGCGCTCCTGCAAACCTTTCGCTGCAAACTCGGCCAGAACGGCGGTGTGGCACTGTTTGCTGCAAGATCTAGTATGTGAGGGTCCGGCCGAGGGTGGTGCGGGCTTGGCCGGAGCTGCGTGCTGGTGGTCAGGGTAGACAAGGTGGCAGTCGATGCTGAGGTTCTCCGTCGTCGTCGGTGTTGGTCTGTGATGACAACCCGTCCCGTGGTGGTGCCCTCATCGCGGACTGTGTTGGCCATCGAAAGATCTTTGTGAGGGTTACTCTTTTCAGATCCGGTGGTTTCCTTCTAAGGTGAGTTGCAATCTATGGACGATGACACTAATGCAGAGGGTATGGTTGTCCAGCAGCGGCGGCCGGTTTCGTCCAGAGCATGCGACTGTTAGATTGCGTAAAAGTGGTGGCGGCGACACATCTTGACTCCGATGATGGTGCTCCTCGAGTACCGAGTCTTGAGCAGCGGGGTGAAAACCTAGTTGTGACTCGAGTTAGTTGTATCGGACAATGACGATGTTTCTACGTCGTTACATTGTTGAAGGCATTGCTCGGATATGCTCGGACTAATTCTTGACGGTGAAAACCTAGACTCTGGCATGACGGCGGCGCTCGAACATTGCTCTCTTTCTGAAGGCATTGTTGTTGAATAAGCTGGTGCGGATATGGTTATTGTTACGGGTTGTCGAACACGGAATTGATCGCTTCGTTTTTTTTTCCTGCTTGCTTAGGCATGGCTTTGGTCTTATATGACTTTGCTATTTGCCGACAGGTTTTTGTGCGTGTGCATTAATGTTAGTTGTGTGCATTCTAATTATGCAGAGGCCAGATGTGTGTTCATTTTGATTGTATTAGTTTGATGTTTCATTCTGAGTAATAAAATCCATCTTTTATCAAAAAATATTGAGTTTCAAGCACCTGACATGTCATGCATCGCATTCCTCTTACTATTGTGGTGTGTTTGGTTGCATTTTCATCGCAGTATAGTTGACTTTCTTACGAGTTAATGCCTTCTTTATTTCTAGAGGGAAATCTGACTATACCTTGATGGTGGCTTGATATTGTCATCCATGTGTATACAGAGGATATAACTGTACGTACGTATACATACATGTGTGGCGAAGCCTTTCCAACGATCATATCAGAGATGGAAGACCTTTGCTTGATTGCTTCTTGTTTCTTGTTTCTTGTCGCTTTCTAAAATTTATCACCATTTCCATACGTGGCAAATACATGTCGATCATCTAACCTGGATATATCGTGCGATCACAATGATCAAGGAGACAAGGGATCCCTTTACAGGAAAAACGTCGCCGTTGGCAATGGAAATAAGATCGGTCCATGCACACATATATATACACTATATAATGGAAACCAGCCGGCATTATTAATGGTGCATCACCGTGACACGGAACAATGGATATGGATGTTTACGTACATCGATCATGTGCTGATGTGTGAGTGTGTGACCTTCGCTGTGCGTGTTGACTGACACACACGAGGACGAAGCTTTGGGAAATGGCTCCCTGGAGCTCGTTAGTAAAGTCGAAAAAGGTATTTCCATGTTTAAAAAATCAAAAACAAACGTGAAAACTTATATACATGTTATTTTTTGTGGGAAAAAACTTATACATTCTCACTAAGAATTTTGTTAGAAAATATTGTTATTTCTAAGCTACTCCTCTGTAATGATCTAAAAGGTCGTATACTAATTTACAGAGGCAAAGAAAATCTCAGCCCGGTAACAAAAAAATAGTCCATTTTTGTGTACGTATTTGCCTTTTTTATGCCACATATGAGAGTATATTATCATAAGAATTTCCATGTGCATAGTATACATGTGTATGTGTAAGCAGAGTTCTTTTTTTCTTTTTACTATGTATAAAATTGGCATTTGAGTGCCGGGCTCCATGATCCTAAAAAAAAGTGTTGGGCTCCATGAAGCCCATCATCCGTTTCCAGTTTTTGCGAACAGATGGGATCATTTTGCTCGAAAAAAAAAGATGGGATAATTATTTCTGAATTTTCCGTATGTTTAGCATATTATGAAAAATCAAATGATAAGTGCCACATGTGTGACACGAAGTAACACCGCCGAGACGTTTTCACAATTAAATTTGCCATAAAAAATGAAACCCCAAAAAATGAAACTTGCCATCCAAACATTGCCATGCCCGGATAACTAAAGTTGCCATCAAAAAACGTCAAGGTGGAATTGCTTCATGCCAGACGTGTGACACTTATCTAGCACATGAGTACATGTATCTATTATATATTATGAGTACATGACAGATTAATAAGAAAAGGACAACCAAATGCTATAAATATTCTCACATTTGGCCATTAATTTGATGGGCTTTTTTGGTAAATAAATTGTAACCATCGGATGTTTGTAAGTATGGTGGACCCATAATGTTTGTACACTCGTATATGCACCAACGGGCCTAACAATACATGACTTTTTGACAAAGGGAATACTAATATCGTGAAGATATTAATTACATACGGCCTATGTAAAAACAAGATATTCAAAGACATTCAAACTACGCACAGGCAGAAAAGATATGAGAAAGAAGAGAAGAAAAAGAGAGATCCTACAACGCTGATCAATCATTAGCATCAGCAGCACTCTAACCACCATCGAAGACAACACCTGGATTACAAAAAAAAATCTCTAAAAACAACGCTTCCAAGAAGAAAACAATGCATAAGCTAATCAAAGATCTTGGGTTTTCACCTAGAGAAAGTCTGAGTTCATCCAAAAACAATGCCTTCAACAAGGCCATTGACAGGTACAACCAATAAAGGTCAGACCTTGGGTTTTCACCCTGGGAATCGAGACTCGGTACTCGAGGAGCACCACAAAAAATGCAGTCATCTAGTTATGCCACACTTGCTTGACGAGGCCGCTATTACTAGTCACCAAACACGTGGCACACGGTCTTCATCGCATCCAATACACCCTTCCACCAAAGCTTCAAGACCTCCAATCAAAACCTCCGTGACTTTCTCCACCACTATGGATGCCTTGTGAATCTTAACTTAGACATGTCCCATGACACCAATAAGAAATTGAAGCTTCGCACCACGCTCTCTTGAGGTCGAGCTGGTTGATAATATGACCACGCGCTATGAGAGCCTTTTCGAGCTAGATATCCAGGGGCAACATACGCCAATCCGTATTGATCTCCGACAGGGAAGATCGAAACTCGTCGGCGACATGCGGCAGAAAGATGACTTGATAGAAGAAAAGCTTTAGTGCCAAACCACTATGCGATCCCGACAAGTCACTCATCAGCCATTGCCGCACCGCAACACCGTCGCAGGAGAAGTCGGTGCAGGTGTTGGATCCAGGTCCAATTCGGATGCCAACAACTAGTAGGCCCTATAGCTGCCGTCAGATCCAACGGACTAGCTGCGGCTAGACCATACAAAGGTATTGTGCTACTTGTGAGCTGCGTTGGGATTTTCTCGAAGAGGAGAGGATGATGCAGTACATTACAGATAAGTATTTTTCTCAGTTAAAAACCAAGGTTATCAATCCAGTAGGAGAACCACGCAACACCTTGTTAGCAGTACCTACACACAAAATAACAAATACTTGCACCCAACACAAACAAGGGGTTGTCAATCCCTTGGCGGTTAATTGCAATGATCAAATCCCATAGTGATAGATAGATAAATAAAAACAAAAAATAAAGGTAAATAAATTGCAGAAGGTATCTTTGGATTTTAATATATGATAAAGATAGACCTGGGGCCATAGTTTTCACTAGAGGCTTCTCTCTTGAACATAGCACACGGTGGGTAAACAAATTGCTGTTGGAGGATTGATAGAAAAGCGAATAATTATAACGGTATCCAAGACAATGATCATGTATATAGATATACATCTGAGCCAGTAGATCGACTTCTACCTGCATCTACTACTATTACTCCACACATCGATCGCTATCTGGCATACTTCTAGAATATTAAGTTCATAAGAACGGAGTAACGCCTTAAACAAGATGACATGATATAGCCAAAGTAAATCCAACTAATATGAATAAAACCCATCGTTTTATCCTTAATGGCAACTATACACATACGTGTCATGTCCCCTTCTGTCACTGGGATTGAGCACCGCAAGATCGAACCCATCACAAAGCACCTCTCCCATTGCAAGATAAATCAATCTAGTTGGCCAAACCAAACGAATAGATCGGAGAGAAATACAAAGATATAATAAGCATGCATAAAAGAGTTCAGAAAAGACTCAGATAATATTCATAGGTAATCTGATCATAAACCCAAAATTTATCGGATCCCAACAAACACACCGTAAAAAAGGATTACATCGAATAGATCTCCAAGAACATCGAGGAGAACATTGTATTGAAGATCAAAGGTAGAGAAGAAGCCGTCTAGCTACTAGCTATGGACCCGTAGGTCTGTGGTAAACTACTCACACATTATCGGAAGGGCAACACGGTTGATGTAGAAGCCCTCTGTGATCGATTCCCCCTCCGACAGGGTGCTGTGAAAAAGGTCTCCAGATGGGATCTCGCAAGAACAGGAAGTTGTGGTGGCTGAAAAAGTGTTTCGGGGTGGCTCTCTGTTGGTTTCCTGATTTTGGAGAATTTATAGAGCTGGAATTAGGTCAAACAGAGGAATCAGGGGCCACGAGGCACCAGGGCGCGGCTACCCCCTGGGCACGCCCTGGTGGCTCGTGGCCCACTCCTTCGCCTTCTGGTCTCCTCCCAAACCTTCCACTAGTAGAAAACAGGGCTTTGGTCCAGGCCGGGTCAGGCCATTAGTCCCAGTTCAGTCCAGAACCGGGACCAATGCCCCCATTGGTCCCGGTTCGTGAGCCCAGGGGGCCGGCCGGGCCACGTGGGCCATTGGTCCCGGTTCATCTGGACCTTTTAGTCCCGGTTGGTGGGATGAATTGGGACCAATGGACCTCGCTCCTGGCCCACAACCATAGGTCCCGGTTCGTGCCTCAAACCGGGACTAAAGATTAGACCTTTAATCCCGGTTTGAGGCACGAACCGGGACTAATGGGGTTGAGACCTTTAGTCCCGGTTCTTGCCACGAACCGGTACTAAAGGTCCCATTTTCAAACTCTACCCCCCTGGATCGCCTTTTCAGTTTTTAAAAAAATAAAAGAAAATGATGGAAATGTCAAAAAAAATAAAAGAAAATAAGTTTCCCATGTGATATCTGGTCTAGTTGTTGGGAAAATTTGCAAATGTGAATTTTTACTTTATTTGCAAAATCTCTCTGAAATTTGTAAAAATGGGCATAACTTTTGCATACTAACTCGGATGAAAAAGTTTTTATATGAAAAATCATCTACTCGAAAAGTTACGGGGCTTTTAAGATCTAGAGTGAAAAAAATCGAAAAAAAATTCAAACAGTGGGCAAACTGTGGTCAAACTAATTATTCTAGAATATTAGTGTTACTAAATAAGTATTTCTGTTATTTCAATTTTGGTCAAATCTGGTCAAACTGTGGTCAAACTAATTATTCAAGAAATATTAGTGTTACTAAATAATTATTGTTTTTTAAAACAATAGTTTCAAAATAAAACTATGAAATGTGTCACTTCATGCTCAAGCAAAATTCCTGAAGGTTAATAGGATTGACATCTTAGTATTGTCGGGAAAACAACAAGTGCAGACTTGGAGCGAGGGAGAATAGAACCCGGAAGTTAAGCGTGCTCAGGCTGGGGGAGTGGGAGGATGGGTGATCGTTCGGGAAGTTAGATGATTTGGAATGATGAGGGGTGATTAGAGAATAAATTGAGAAGTGATGAGGGGTGGTGATTACAGACTAGAGGTTAAAATAATTCAGAAATTTGAAAATAAAAAAAATTCAAAAAATATCATAAAATTTCCTTTAGTCCCGGTTGGTGTTACCAACCGGGACTAAAGGTGGAGCTCCACATGGCCGCGCCCTTTAGTCTCGGTTCTGAATTGAACCGGGACTAAAGGGATAGGCATTAGTATCGACCCTTTAGTCCCGGTTCCAGAACCGGGACTAAAGGCCCTTATGAACCGGGACTGAAGGCCCTTTTTCTACTAGTGTTCTAATGTCTCATATGTCTCGAAAAAAATGTCAAAAAATTTCGTGGCATTTGGATTTTGTTTGGTACTGATTTCCTGAAAACCTAAAAACAGGCAAAAAAAACATCAACCGGTACTTGGCACTAAGTTAATAGGTTAGTCCAAAAATATTATATAATTGTATATAAAACATTCAAGGTTGATACTGTAATAGTATGAAACAATAAAAAATTATAGATAAGTTGAAGACGTATTATAGGGCCCATGACCTAGCCCGAGGCATAACAGCGAGAGCCTACTGAAGCGGCCGATCTGCCGGAGCACCGCCATGAGCGACTGAGTCGCCAGATCAAGGCGAACAGGGACCAGAAGCGCGTGGAGGCCAGGATGCGCCGCAAGATCGAGGGAAGAGGGGAGTTGAAGAAAGAAGATACATCCCGCCGCGTCCGCGGGCCTGCCGGGAGGCTACTGGCAGCAACAAGGGGAGGAGCACCGAGAGGACGCTCACTGCGGCGGCAGCGGCGCGAGTCGTCCCGTGAGCATCCAGGGAGGACGCTCGCTGTTGCGGTGGTGGCGGCGAGTCGCCGTAGGAAGAAAATGCCTTCGCATAAGCACAAGTGATCGACATGTGTTTGTTCCATCGTTACCCACCCCAATTTGTGGTACTTTGCTTGTGGTTATGGATACTTTGACCACATGATTTGTATGTACTATTTCAACAACATTATATATACTCCTATGCATCCACGGATGTAAGAGCAATTGCACCGCGCTGATTCATTTCATCTGCCCTTCTCCATTCGAGTTCAAACGGACACAAAAATCGGTCCAACGCGCCGACCCACGGACATGCATCCGCTTTTCATCGGCCAGATGACCCATTTGCGTCGGGACGGACATGAGGTGGACGCGCGCGATGCCCACCTACTCCTCCCCCTGGCCCGTCAGTCGGTGGCACATAGGCCATTCTCTTCCTCCCATCTACAACAAGCACCCGACCGCCCCACACCTCGTCGCTGATGCCTAGTTCCGGTGCCCTCGCCTGCCGTCCGCACACACATACCCTCCACCCTCCCCCGCAGCACGCCACCTTCCAACGTCGTCGCCACCATCGTCTGGCAATCGGGCCACTATAGCTTCCCCCACGTCGCCGCCAGCACCACCTCCCCCTCCCACGCCACCGGCCAGCTCCTTCGACGATGTCGCCATGCTCGTCTAACGCCGCCACGCTTCCCGAACACCGCTAGGCCAGCTACCTGGTCCCAGGGGGGGATGCGACTCTTTGCCGGCCTGCTTCTTCGACGACGCCCGCAATCTCTTCGACGGTTTGCCTGCAAGGTACAAATGGACTCCCCCGACGATTTCTTTTCCACAATTTCATATGTGACTCGGATGATTCTTCATCAGAAGATGAGGAGATGGTGGTTGTTGTGTCTGTCGTCCATGACCACCTGAGTAGGCAGGCAACCGTTGTTCCTGGGCTAGATCCCGGGGTACTCTCTGGCGTTGAACCGCAACAGAGAGAGCGGCCATTTCCTTCTCTAGAAGAACTATTTCGAGACACACAACCCGCTCTTCAAGCATCACCAATTCCGGCGTTGTTTCTGTATGGCTAGGCATGTTTTAACCATATCCGGAAGCGGGTAGTGGCATACGATAAGTATTTCGAGTGCAAGGAGGATGCCCTTAAAAATATTGGCTTCTCCTCTTATCAGAAATGCACTACAGCTATACGGATACTTGCATACGGAGTTCCCGGTGATCTCATTGATGAGTATGTCCATATGAGCGAGTCCATGTACAAATTCTGCAAGGTTGTGATAGCAGTGTTTGGCCCTAAGTACTTGAGAGAGCCAAATTGCAGAAATAGCCCGCTTGTTGGCGATGAATGCCATCAGGGGCTTTCCGGGGATGCTTGGTAGTATATATTGTATGCACTAGGAGTGGAAGAACTGTCCTTCTGCTTGGCAGGGGAAGTATAGGGGCCATGTCAAAGCTTGCACGGTCATACTTGAGATCGTGGCCTCACACAACCTCTGGATCTGTCACTCTTTTTCGGCATGGCTGAGTCTCACAATGATATCAACGTGCTTCAACTCTCTCCGGTGTTTGCAAGGCTTGTCGAAGGCAACTGCCCGGAGGTCAGTGTTAACATCAATGGCCAAACTACAACAAAGGATACTATCTAGCTGATGGTATCTACCCTCGGTGGACTACTCTGGTGAAGACAATCTCCAACCATATAGGAGAGAAGAGGAAGAGATTTTCCCAAGAGCAAGAGAGTGCTAGGAAGGATGTGGAGCGTGCACTCAGTGTTCTGCAATCTCATGGGGCATCGTTCGTTATACTGCTAGAACTTGGAGCACCAAAAAGTTGTGGGAGATGATGACTGCTTGTGTTATCGGGTACAATATGATCATAGAGTATGAGTGTCCGGAATGTATCTACGACCAAGGGTTTCAGTTTTAGAGTGACAATCTTGTGCCTGAGCATGGAGGAGCAGTAACATTTGCACAGTTCATCCAATTTCATCATCAAATGTGCGATTGGAAAACTCACATTTAGCTGTAAAATGATTTGGCTGAGCATATGTGGGCTCACGTAGACAACCAATAGATGTATCTTTTTTTAATGTATTTGAGACAATTTAATTTGGCTTGTAAACTATAATATATTTATTTGGCCGGTAAACTATGCTATATTTATTTGATTGCGAAACTATGTAAGATGTTTGTATTTTGTTTCAATTATGTTTAAAAACTCACGGAAGGCCGACCGCGAGGGTGAAAATGAGTCTGCGCATTGAGGACATGGCTGACTCAAACGCAAAAGGGGACAGACAACAAGCGAACAACCGACCTAAACGAACAAAAATCGGGTCAACGTGTTAGAGTTGTTCTGAAGACTTGGAGGCTTGACCCCTTTTTTCTAGAAAACTGGCGACGCTAGATCGATTCGGATGGAAAACACGCTTTGGTCATTCTAAAAGACGTGCCAGTAGCCAGAATACACTACCAGTACTTAAGTACGCCACTCGACCATGTAACCTCTTACGGTTACTAGTTCATTGGCCGACACCTTTTATGAGTCATATACAGGAGCAACGGATCATAATGTGCATATAAATGCAAGGCCACGCCTTTCCAACAAAAACATCAAAGCTAGACGATTCTGTTTCTCTTGTTTATTGTTTATTATTGCTTTCTATGACTAATTGCCATTTGCGTACTGTTAACATATATCTCTATCATCTCACTTGGACATGCCGCGGGATCACGATGAGCTAGGAGCCTAGGCGACAGCCAATCCATGAACAGCGAAAACGTCGCCATTGGTAACGGAAAGATCGATTCATGGACACATGTTGACATGTATGTATGTCCTTGCGTACGTTAAGATCACACATATGGCTAGCGTTGTCGAGACAGGTGAGCTACATTGCACGAACTTAGCCATGCAAAGGTAGATAGCTCAAGCCATCAGGCGTTATTAATGGCGCATCACCTTGACACCTAATCACATCGATATGGATGCTATGTACATCGATCACATGGTGTGATTTGTGACCATAGCTGTCCGTGTTGACTCTCGGAGCCAAGAGATGTGACTCTTTGGGGGCCAAGAGAAGTGGTCATTTTCTCGTTGTTTACGAGCTACTACCTAGCTAGGTTTTCTCTTTTTTTCCTTTTTACCAAAATGATTCAAATCAATAATAAAGATTCATGAGAAGTACAAAGCATCTCAAACATAATAAAAATTATATTGAGATCTCTGGACCACCAGACAACCACTACCGCCAGTAGAACGAGCCGATGATGCGACATTGTCAATACACCCGTACCAGAATCGGACCAACCTTGCCGATGACAGCCGGGAAGTCATCATGCATGTGCCCCTAAACACCATCGTATAGGACCTCCGCAATCGCTCCCCCCCCCCCGGTCCCACAATCTCAGACTCCACTCCCAACAAATATTGTCAGGTGTTCATCCATAAGTTGAACTCAGTTGACTCTAGCGATGGAGTCGATTGGATGAACTCAAGACCTTCTTTGTGGCCGAGGAGGACAAGGTGCTGACCGGCCTCCATGATCGAGGCAGAGGAGGTGTGGAGCGCTGCCATGGCCGCTGCCGCCATCAAGGCCGCCTTCGAAGCTAAGCAGGAAGCTTGGAGGACGGAGGTTGTGCCGGTCACATGGAGATACAAGCAGAGGTAGACGGTGAGGGGAGGGTCAGGGCCGTCATGGAGATTTCATTAGTGGGCACTGGAGGGAGGAGCAAAAAGGTACTTGGACTCGTTCGAGTTGAAGAAGAAATATAATTTGAGTAGAATAAGAATAATATATGATTAGTACTATGTGCATCGTGCATTTGAATCCTACCAATGTTTAGTATTATATTTATGATGCATTTGGACCCTATCTATGCTTAATAATATAATCAATTTGGACCCTATGATATGTTTGAATTTGGGTTTGAAAAATACAATATTATGCATCTGAAATATTGTTGACTTGTGTGGTGTTGGAACATATTCATGTGAAACTAGAGTTGAAATGGAGTTCTTATACCCACATATTAAGAGAAATGAGAGAGGAAAATAAACAGGTTTGCATTTTAGGGAATCTGAAAAGGCACAGGGGTCCAAAATCTCTAAAATGCTTGCAAAGTGTCCTCTAAAACCACTTTAGAAGGTGCCCTACTAGTGAATCTCTAGATTTTATCTAACCCAAGTTTCGTATTGTGGCCAAAGTGAAATCTCGAGATGCATGGGCACCACATAAACTAGGAAGGATGAAGTAAATTACACGAAAATGCATTCATTTTTTAACTGCACTTAAAACATATATAAAGTTTTCACCAAATTAGTAATAAAAAATTATATAGCTAAAAAATATAAAGAAGTTTTTTGAGATTGAAGGCGTCTTTGATCTCTTTTGATGCTCGTATTTGGTATTGACACCGACATGGCTCTTTTTGGATTTGCTTCTCTTATTATTTTTCTTGATACCCTCTAAATAAGAATTCTCTTATTTAATACCTTTCACTCGCCGACGAGATATGGAGTAGCTCATGGTCTTTCCAATATTGTTGTTTAGTATCTTTTTCGAGTTGTGAGTCACTACATTTCGCTTGACAACCTTTCATCACAGGAGCTCATTTGTGTTTCTCGGTATCTTTATATCTAGGTTTGGTTGTGTTATATGCAAGATGTTTTACCTCTAGAAGAGAATATTGTAAAATTGTATATTAATTGCATAGATAATCTCATAATAACAACATATCGGCTACACTTAGGGACATCTCATTTTAAAGTGTTTTTTTTATGTTTAATATCTCATAGCATTGTAGAACTTATAAAAGCATGATTTTCCAATTATCCAATCTTTCCATAATAAATGGATCAATGTCTAAGTTTATATATACCTATGACATTTTAAAATGTACTTTAATTTTATGTTTAATACTTATCTCTTGGCTAGCATGTTATTGAACTTATGCAAACTGGTATGAAGCTTTATGTGATTGTATTTTTTATATAATGATATTAAAATGTGCCAAGATAACACTATTTCAAAAAACTAAACAAAGCCCAAGACTTAAACATAGGAGACTTACTTGATATAATGTATGCAACACAAATGCAAGAGTATAGTTGGTAGTTGAGGGAATCCTTAATAATGGACATTTATCATGAATGTTGTAGAATAAAGTATTTTACCTTTTACATTTCCCATTCCCCGTGTACATTTGGTGCATGAGATCTTTGTAATTCATGTTTAGCCAGTTGTCCTTAGCAATAACTATAATTATCTATTACTTGCTTGAAATGTTTTTACATATATATTTCTACGTCTTTAGATCAACATACTACTATTTGCTTGTTAGCTTGATTCATACATATGGATTGAAAGTCACACCAACATTATATACTAAAAGTATACATTTTGAGGAGTCAAATTTTAGGCAACGGGTGTGTGTGTTTTAAATTATATTTTCAGGAATTTTAGAATTTGCAAAAGCCTAATTAATAATTGTTTGTCACAAAGTTTACCCGAATTAAAGAGTATGAGGTTAGGCCAATGATTTTAAAAGCAATGATTTGTACGATATTGTTTTTACTCAAATTCGACATTTTTGCAAATATGCATACACGTGGAGATGTCCACATTAGAGGAAAAAACGTGGGAGCAGCTGTCCCCGGGGTATGTGCATCATGGACAGGGTTCGAGATCTAGTGAAGTTGCAACATAGCATGCACATCTGACTAATTTATGTCACCAAGTGGGCGTGGCAATACACGAAGACTTTGGCTTAGTAGTGCTATCCGAGTACAAATTCTCGACCTCTGGGGTGAAAAGTTTTTATACATTGGACATATAACATTACACTAGTAGCACCAAATTTTGTTAGTTTCATTAGCTCATTTGCTATTTTTAATGCACTAAATAAATTTCTATGGTTTTAGTGTATATGATTCAAATTTGAACTACAAATATATAAAAAGAAATGCCCAAAAGCTGGAAGAAAAGGCATATTTAAATTCTTAAGTACCTTTGTAGATCTTCACAAAGAAATGTGTGGAAAATAAATTATTTAAGTGGGAAAACCAAAACCATTACTTGCATGTTATATACTTTGTAAATTTTGTAAAATGTAAATGTAGTCCAATAAAAAGGAATTTGGTAGATAGTCATTATATGACATCGCGAGGCTGTGCTTACATTTAAAAAATCACAAAAGTCGGGTTCTAATTTTCTTAGAAACTAAAGCATCCCTAAGGAAGCATCGTAGCATTCAAAGGGTAAGTATGATATTTGAAGTTGAACTTGCAGTTGCATCACCATTATGAACTTGAAATTTCAATTACAACTAGATATTACACTAATATATAGTAATATACCTTCATGTTCCATACATTTATGTAATAATTTTGGTTTTTCTATTTTTAATAGCAAATTAAGACACCATGTGAATTACGTTCAAAACATAAAGATGTAGAAGGATCCCATCTTTGTGTAAATTGAACTAACAACGATACATTACTAATTCCAAAATTAGCATATTTTCTGGATCCATTTGGTATCTTCAAGGTATTATTTAATTCTTAGTATTTACAGAGTATAATTAAAACTTAAACTACAAGTACATTAAAAAACCTAAAAATGAATAAAAATATATTGAAGTTCTAAAATATCTTTGTAGGTCTTATCCAAAAACAAATATGGAACTCAATCATTTAAGTGGGGAAATCCGAGGCTTTAATAGGAGATATTTGTTTAAAAAAATTGTAAACCAAATCTGAGTAATATGAAACTTGGCATGGTGTGGTTTGATTGTATATGTTTAAAAAAAATTATCGAAAGACCATGCTTAAAATTCTTTTCACAAAAAGTTTTATTGCATGTTTCTTAGAAACCACGACATCTCCAAGAAACATCCTAACTTATAAGGGTAAAGTTCAATGTTTGAAGTCGAACTCCCAATTGCTAATTCATAAAAATTATTTTATACATTGCTTGAAAAAACATGCAAAGGGCATCACACATGGTTGTGTTTTCTAACTGTATTATGGTGTAGGCTGCACCACATATAATTTTCTTGCAAACGCCATGCATAAGACATTCCACACATTTTTATGTTTCTGTTGTGTTAGATCATAGGCTACGTTGCACAATTTTCTTGCAAAAAAACTGTGTGCAAGGCATTGTATACGGTTGTTTTCTTAAACTATGTGTGATGATAGTATACATCACACAATTTTTATCTAAGAACCATCTATAAGAGATCACACTATTGCAATTTTGTAACGGTGTACGATCTTTTGACATTGCACACCTTTTTTGTTTGACTTTTCATGGATAGATTATCAAGCCCGCCGATTGGTCGCACACGATTTTTTTTAAAGTGAGCTATTTGTATATCATACATAGCTTTTGTCAAGGGTGTGAAGAGGGTGAATCTACACTGGTGTTTGTTAAATTTCCGGGCGCACTCATGGTTCCAATTGAAGAAGAAGTTCATAGAGAAATATAATTTGATTATATGAAGAATTAATGTGTCTATATGCATTTGAATCCTATCAATGTTTAGTACTATCTTTATCATGCATTTGGACCTTGTCTATGCTTAGTACTATAATCCATTTGGACCCTATGTTTTGTTTGAAATTGGGTTTGAAGGATCCCGTATTTGCATTTATGTTGTTGAATTGTGTGATGTTGGAAAATATTCATCCAAAATTAGTGTTCAAGTGGATTTCTTATACACATGTATCAAGAGAAATGAGGGAGGAAAAAATATAGGTGTTGCGGTTTTAGGGAATATGAAAAAGCACAGGGGAATAAAAACCTCTAAAATGGTTGTAGGGGGTCGTCTACAACCATTTTACAGGCTTCCCTCACTAGTGCAGAATTGGGCATTAGTCCTGGTTCGTGAGGGCCTTTAGTCCCGGTTCGTAAGGGCCTTTAGTCCTGGTTCACCAACCGGGACTAAAGGGTGGGTACTAAAGGTATATCCTAGAAGCTTCTCTAACACATATTTTATATCAAATCGACAATTAAAAAAAATCTAGATGTGTGGGCACCACATAAACTAGAACAGATGGAGTATATATTTACAAGTACAACATATTCATTTTTTAACTGCACTTAGAACCATATATAAAGGTGTCACCAAATTTACCAATTTAGCAATGAAAATATTATATGGGTTGGTAACAGCAAATACGTTTCTCTTAGAATTGGAGGCCCCTTTGAGCTCTACATTGGACATATAACAATACATTGGTAATGTCAAGATTTGGCATTTTTTTGAGTTCATTTGTTATTAATAAGGATTAAGTGAACTTATAGCGTCTTAGTGTGGATATTATTCAAACTTGAAGTACAAATATAAAACAAACATATGCCTAAAAATAGAAGAATTTTTTAATAAGAAAATTTGGGTTGTGATTTGCATAGAAACTAAAGCAACCCTGAGGAAATTATGTTGTACATTGCTTGAAAACATGTGAAGGGAAACACACACGGTTGCGTTTTTCTAGCTGTGTGTGATTATAGGTCACATCGCATATGATTTTTTATTTGCAGAAACTGTGCGTCAGACATCGCGCACGGATTCATTTTTCTATATTTGTAAGATGGTAGGCTACATCGCACGATTATATTGCAAAAAACCACAAGGCATCACATACCTTTTTTTAACTAAATATGATGTGTAACGCCCACGATGCGGCTATATCTCCCACGTGTCGAGGCACGACTTAGAGGCATAACCGCATTGTGGTTTTGTCGCAAGAAGGATCATCTTCACTCAATCCCATGTAATGAACAATAAAGGGATAAAGAGAGTTGGCTTACAATCTCCACGTCACACAATACTTAAGTAATTCTTACATCATCCAAAATACACACATAGACCGACTACGGTCAAATCCAAATAAAAGGAAGATAACCCCAAATGCTAGATCCCCGATCGTCCCAACTGGACTCCACTACTGATCATCAGGAAACGAAACATAGTAACGGCCAAGGTCCTCGTCGAACTCCCACTTGAGTTCGGTAGCATCACCTGCACTGGCATCATCGGCACCTGCAACTGTTTTGGTAGTACCTGTGAGTCACGAGGACTCAGCAATATCAAAACCCGCGAGATCAAGACTATTTAATCTTATGGGTAGGATAAGGTAATGAGGTGGAGTTGCAGCAAGCACTAAGCAAATATGGTGGCTAACTTACGCATAAAAGAGTAAGATGAGAAGTTATGCAATGGTCGTTAAGCTAGAAGTGATCCTGAAACTGCGTACGTTCAAACATAACCCCACCCCGTTCACTTCCCGAACCTCATCGGAAAGAGACCATCACGGTTACACACACGGTTGCGCATTTTAATTAAGTCAAGTGGCAAGTTCTCTATAACCGGATATTAGCAAATTCCCATCTGCCACATAACCGCGGGCACGGCTCTCGAAAGTTTATACCCTGCAGGGGTGTCCCACCTTAGCCCATCACAAGCTCTCACGATCAACGAAGGATATTCCTTCTCCCGGAACAACCCGATCAGACTCAGAATCCCAGTTACAAGATATTTCGACAATGGTAAAACAAGTCCAGCAAGACCTCCCGATGCACCGACCTAGTCTGATAAGATGTGCGCGGTCTTGTTCTCAGGGTACACCGGATAAGCGAAGCGTACATGTATATACCAAATTCCCCAAGTTACCAAACGGGCGGCCCCGCACGGGTGCTCTAGTTTGGACCAACGGTCATGTGGAGCACTTGCTCTGGGGTTGATTAAGTCCACGGGGTCCGGAAAGTCCCTATGCAAGTTTTTAGTTGTTATGGAAAATGGTAAAACCAAAGTTGGGCCTTGCTGGAGGAGTTTTATTCAAAGTAAACTGTCAAGGGGGTCCTATAACCTCAACCGCGTAAGGAACGCAAAATCAAGGAACATAACACCGGTATGACGGAAACTAGGGCGGCAAGAGTGGAACAGAACACCGAGCAAAAGGCCAAGCCTTCCACCCTTTGCCAAGTATATAGGTGCATTAATTAAATAAGAGACATTGTGATATCCCAACATATCCATGTTCCAACATGGAACAACCTGCAAGCCACCTGCAACTAGCAACGCTATAAGAGGGGCTGAGCAAGAGCGGTAACTTAGCCAAACAACGGTTTTCTAGGAAGTTGGGTTAGAGGCTTGACATGGCAATATGGGAGGCATGATAAACAAGTGGTAGGTAGCACAACATAGCGATAGAACAAACAACTAGCAAGCAAAGATAGAAGTGACATTGAGGTTAATGGTCATCTTGCCTGCAATTTTCTCAGAGTTGTCAAAAGCTCGCTCCTCGTTAGCGTACTCAATAGGTTCCTTGTTCATGAACTCGTCTCCCGGCTCTACTCAAAGGAAGAACACAAGCAACAGAACAACAATCAATCACGGTACAATGCACAAGCAACATGATGCAAGACATGACATGGAATGCAAGATATGATGTGCAATGCATATCGGTACTCCGGAAGGAAAAGGATGATCAAGGCATCAACTTGTTAAAACAAGTATGCCGCTGGAAAGATGTGGTGATTTCGGTCGAAATCGATATAAGGATCACCAGAAATGGATGCACGGTTTGCAAATGACAAGCAAAACGAGAATGACGCAAATCTACGATTAACAGCATCATAGCACTTAAAATGCAACAAGAAACTATGCTATAGCACTCCAACATAGCAACAAAGCACAGGACCATAAAGTACAGGTGAAGCTCTACAAATCGTGAACACCAAGCTCCTGCTAGTTCTCACTAGAACAAGCTCAAAATAGCATGGCAAAAATGCAAATGATATCAGCTTCATAGACTTAGAGAAAATACTATACATGTCAAAACAGCATCAGAAAGCAATGTTTAGAGCTAATAAACAACATGCTACAGGAACATATCAAGGCAACAAAAGGCATGGCATGCTAGTACTAAAGACATAGAACAAAACTCCCTTACTGAACGTTACCCAAAGATGCACAGAAAATGATGTGGCACCCATGCAAACATGGCAAGTTATACGAATAGTTTCAGACGGTAGAAAAACATGGCATGGCAGGAACAGATTCATGATAGCAACTTTGCAAGCTCAATTAACTCATCACAAGGCATTTCATGGCATAACAAGGTAATCAACATGAAGTAGACATAATCAAGAAGCTAAGCATGGCAAGAGCAAGTTCATAGGGTACATGCATCACTAGCAATACCCATGGCAAAGTTGAATCTCATGTTAACAATCTTCCAGGAATAATATCTAGCAAAAATAGAGCAAGGAAATGACATGCTACACTACTCTATAAATACAATCAGAGGCATGAATGGATAGAGCAATAACACATCTTCAAAACATGCTTAGTGAACTATCTCAAAATGTGCATGGATCTCATGGTAGCAACAAGTTTACATGGCATCAAAATGTAACAGGAAAAGGACTTAGCAAAATCACTATCTGAAATCAGCACCATTATGAAGCCTAGTTTGCATGCTTATTCTAGTCACCTCATAGCTCCTAAAAGTAAAAGGCTTGCACCACTGTAAATATTGCATGATAGAGCTCATAAAACATATAGACATCATGCTCATAGGATGCACACTCAAAATGAAACGAAAATGACAAATCATCAAGTTCTGTTAAATTCCAGCAGACAACATCATATAGCACTTTTGCAACAAGGATTGGGGCATCAATATGAGCAGTAACATGCATGCAAATTACACTAACATGAAGAGAATCACAATACAAACATTTTGATATAACATATACACAAAACGGAGCCACGGGCATGGAGATATGACATGATGAACAAGTGCATATAATGTAAGAATTTCAGGACTTGGTGGAAAAACGGGGTCAACCTTCGGATCCGGATCTAGGGTTTCGGCGTGATTCTCGAGGTTGGCCGGAGTACTCGCCGGAGAAGAGGACGGAGTAGGAGGGGACAGCGGCCGGAGTTGCGGGGAGCTCGCCGGAGCGCGGTGGAGGAGCCGGATCCGATGGCCGGCGACGTTGGAGATGACGACACGGGGGCGGCGCAGCCCCGCGGTGGTGCGGCGAGGTCGGCGGGCAGGGGCTGCGCCCGCTCGGTGGCGAGCTCAGTCGGGCGGCGGCGTTAGGAGGCGGAGGTCGGCGCCGGCGGCGAGGGCTTGGGGCGGCGGCGCGAGAGGAGCGGGGCGGCGGGGATGCGCGAGCCGGGCGGGCCGGCCTCAGGCCCCGCGGGCGGTGGCGGCGCGTGGTGGCGGAGGTGCCATGTGGCGGCTGGTGACTCGTGCGGGCGTGCTACCTCTTGACCTCTTGAGCACTGCGTTGGTTTTCCCTTGAAGAGGAAAGGGTGATGCGGCAAAGTAGCGTAAGTATTTCCCTCAGTTTTTGAGAACCAAGGTATCAATCCAGTAGGAGGCCACACGCAAGTCCCTCGTACCTACACAAACAAATAAAAACCTCGCAACCAACGCGATAAAGGGGTTGTCAATCCCTTCACGGTCACTTACGAGAGTGAGACCTGATAGATATGATAATGATAAGATAAATATTTTTGTTATTTTTATGATATAGATTGAAAGTAAAAATTGCAAAGTAAAATAGATTGGAAACTTATATGATGGAGAATAGACCCGGGGGGCATAGGTTTCACTAGTGGCTTCTCTCAAGATAGCATAAGTATTACAGTGGGTGAACGAATTACTGTCGAGCAATTGATAGAATTGAGCATAGTTATGAGAATATCTAGGCATGATCATGAATATAGGCATCACGTCCGTGACAAGTAGACCGACTTCTGCCTGCATCTACTACTATTACTCCACACATCGACCGCTATCCAGCATGCATTTAGAGTATTAAGTTCATAAGAATAGAGTAACGCATTAGGTAAGATGACATGATGTAGAGGGATAAACTCAAGCAATATGATATAAACCCCATCTTTTTATCCTCGATGGCAACAATACAATACGTGTCGTTTCCCTTTCTGTCACTGGGATCGAGCACCGCAAGATTGAACCCAAAGCTAAGCACTTCTCCCATTGCAAAACAGATCAATCTAGTAGGCCAAACCAAACTGATAATTCTAGGAGACTTGCAAAGATAACCAATCATGCATAAAATAATTCAGAGAAGATTCAAATATTGTTCATAGATAGACTTGATCATAAACCCACAATTCATCGTATCTCGACAAACACACCGCAAAAAGAGTTACATCGAATAGATCTCCAAGAAGATCGAGGAGAACATTGTATTGATACCCAAAGGTCTGAAGTAAACTACTCACACATCACCGAAGAGGCCATGGAGTTGATGTAGATGCCCTCCGTGATCGATGTCCCCTCCAACGGAGCTCCGAAAAAGGCCCCAAGATGGGATCTCTTGGGTACAGATGGTTGCGACGGTGGAAATAGGGTTTCGTGGTGCTCCTGGATGTTTTCGGAGTATATATAGGAGAGAAGTAGGTCGGTGGAGCAACAAGGGGCCCACGAGGGTGGAGGGCGTGCCCAGGGGGGTAGGCGCGCCCCCTGCCTCGTGGCCTCCTCGATTGTTTCTTGACGTCCACTCCAAGTCCCCTGGATCACGTTTGTTCCAAAAAATAACTCTCCCGAAGGTTTCATTCCGTTTGATATTTCTTTTCTGCGAAACACTGAAATAGGCAAAAAAAACAGCAATTTGCACTGGGCCTTGGGTTAATAGGTTAGTCCCAAAAGTAACATAAAAGTGTAAAATAAAGCTCATTAACATCCAAAACAGAATATATAATAGCATGGAACAATCAAAAATTATAGATACGTTGGAGACATATCAGGGCGCGGCCCCGGGTTTTGTCCAGTGGAGTTGGACGTGTCCGGCGACGCGGAGGGAGAGGCATATTTATAGGTAGAGGAAGCTAGGAAAGTCCGAATGAGGTGCGGTTTTCGCCCACACGATCGTGATCCAACGACGGAGAGCATGGAGGGGGTTTAGATGAGTTAGTGGACTGTTTTGGAGGGGTGTTGGGCTGCAAATAGAAAGAGGCTTGTGCGGTTACCCGGTTAATCGTTGGGGCATCAAACGACCTCTAAATGGCACGAAATTTGACAGGCGGCCTACCGGTGATGTACGAAGGCCACTCGACGAATCTCGATCCATTCCGAGAAACGTTTTTCTCCCGCTCATGAAACGAGATTAGAGGGGTGTCACAGGTGCATGTGGGAGTGTCGGATTGCAAAACGGACAACGGGGAAAATGACCGGATGCATGAGACGAACACGTATGCAAATGAGATGCACATGATGACATGAGATGAAATGCATGACACGGACAAAAAGCAAAATAAAGGCAAAAATCCAACCACGAAGAAAATATCATATCACATAGCCGGAAATGGTAGGAGTTGAAGTTACAAATATAGAAAGTTACATCCAGGGTGTTACATGATGGTAGGCCATATCGACAAACCTCGTACACAGTTGCAATTTGTAACTTTGTGGGATTTTTTGACATCACACACTTGCCAAGTTTTTTTTATGATAGCTTACCAAGCTAGCTGCTTGGTCGCACACGGTTCTTGCTATTTGTAAATCATAAATATTTTTTATCTAATGTGTGCTATAGGGAGCTTAATAGTATGAATCTTTATAGGTGTTTTTAATTTGCTGGGCGCATGCACGCGAGCACACACACATTGTTTTACTGGTTTTCTTTCTACACAGGACATGTATACAAGTGCAATTTGTTTTTTCCTAGAACAAGGTACTATTCCCTCGCAAAAAATAAAGAACAAGGTACTATTTACAAGGTAAATTCGTGTCAAGAAGACAGAAACATATATAAGCAGAAGGAAATAGAAGACGACCATACACATAGCCCCTTAATCCAAATAATTGTGTACGTGTTCTAAATACTGAATTCATCAATGATTTCTCCAAGTTAAATCAAGCATTCGAGGTTGACCAATCCGAACCTCCCGGCAGCAGCTATTGCCACCATGACCACACTGTCCCATGCCTTGAGCCTCCGCTTTTTTCGATTTCCGCCATGGGATCAAGCGGAATGAAATGCTCAGCAGGATCTCCATTCCATGCACAGTAGGATCCACTAACTCCTTTCGCATTTTCGATTCTTTCCACTCAAGCAGAGAAACAGGGGGAAAGGAAGATGATCGACGAACCATGCCAGTAGCAATGCGCCCATACTTGATGGATGGAAGCAAAGGATCTTCTTCCGCATTGCCAATGAAGAATGTTTTGAATGTTTTTGTACTATTTTTTTATTTTACTCTTCACCTGTGTGTGTGTGTGTGTGTGTGTGTGTGTGTGTGTGTGTGTGTGTGTGTGTGTGAGCACGGGATCAGAAGAGCACTTCTCTCGGACAGAAGCAGAGGTGCGCAGATCTCCAAATGTGTGCAGCCAGTGAAGCAAAATCTAATAGAATCTCAGTTCCACCGATCAATTATGCGTTCTGGAGGTGCCACTTGCAATAACTGTCATGCTGCATGTTAGGTTAGCTGGCCACACATGCTCGATCGCCTGGAGAAACACAGTTCAGATCAGCGGCCTGAAAGACGTACTGTGCACAAGTACTCGATGGTGTTACGTCGGTTTCCTGTAGCTGTCCATGTTGCATTTGTCCAACGCGAGTTAAGTGAGTATTTAAGAACCGCTTTTCATTTAGGTCCTAAACAGGGAGGCAATATTAATGGTAACACACTGGATTGTCTAATAACCTGGACATGTCGGCGTGCCCACCATGAGCTAAGCGACGATAGATTCATCAGGAAACCGTCGCCATATATTGGTGACAAAAATAAGATCGATAAATGAACATATATACATGGAGCCTCCCCAAACCTTCGTCTTAACTAAAATGGTAGTAGAAGCCCCAAAAGATGGATTAGGGATTTATCTAGTAGGAGATGATAGCTTTTTCCCCTAGAGATGGAAAATCCGTCCACCCGATTTTATTAATTTGCAAATTCTTCCTTTTTTTTAGAAAATTCTTCCTCAGCTGATGCGTTCTTCTCGGACAAAGCGGTGGCATGACTACTGGATTTTAGAAAGTTTTCACGCAGAGCCAGGGCGGCACGGACTATAAATATTTGGTATTGTATATGTTAAAAAATCAATGCACTTGATTAAAATTTATCAAGTTTGACTTGAGACAAAGCTAATATAAAGAGTAGACAAAACGGAGGAAGCAAGTCATATGTTACAGCAGTTACACCGTTGACAACCATTTTGAATATGAACTCAGCGACATTGTTTACGGGGATATAAGAGCAACTCCAGTGGATTCCCCAATGCCCCTCCGTCTAAAAATAACTAAAATAATCATTTAATCGATCCCCCAAAAGTCCACTCTATCCTATATTAGTGCCTTTTAGAAACAACCATCTACCCTTTATATAGAGAGGGAGCGGGAGGGAAAAAGAATGCCCACCATTCTTGGTTTATTTTGGCACCACGGATCTTTCAGCTACCACCCAACACTTCACCTGCCAAATAATTCCTCCCACCGCACCCCAACTCTCGTGCCACCACCACCGAACTCCACCCCACTGTCATTCCCACCATCTTGGGACCGTTCATGTCGCTGCCTCAACTTTCTTGCCTTCACAAGACCGTTGCCTCACCCACTTCTCCACTATCTGCCACCTTGCCTCCGACCACCACAGCCGCCTTCCCACAACCCCGCCACTGCTCCCGCGCGTCTTCTCACCCATCGTCACCTCCTCACAACACTCCAGTCATCAAGGCCATATACAATGATCATGCGTCTCCTAATGGTTCTTCCCACCATTGTCCAAGACCTCTACGCCTGCCCACTTCTCGTTCGGTCCCTGCCCCTTCCCGCCGATACAAGCTTCGCATCCGACACTCACCGAGTGTTTGTTCATGTCTCAGAATCTGACGACGGGGTTGATTGGAGGTGCTCAAGACCTTTTTCTGGCCGAGGGGGATGAGGTGGAGACCGTGCCTACTGTCGCATGGCCACCACCGCGAGCAAAAGGAGGAAGAGTCGGTCGCCTCTGGCACTGAGGCCCCAACCAAGGCCAAGCGAGAGACCCGAAGGACAAGGTTGTGGCTTCCTACATTGAGGTACGGGCTGAGATAGAGGACGAGGAATTGGGCATGGTCATCATAGTGATTTTTTTAGATTGTAACAATGATGAAGGCGATTACGACATGGAGGATGATCCCGATAACGAGAACCAAAGAACATGTAGATTCTCCAGTAGGGCACAGTGATAGGCGTCTGACGCCCCCGGCGATTAGCGGCCACTAGAGGGAGGAGCACAAGAGGTACTCGAATTGATCCAAGAAGAAATAGAGTTTGAGTACAGGATTAAAAAACTATATTTATTACTATGTTTACCGTGCATTTGGACATATCTTTGCTTAGTGGTTTCATGCGGTTGAACCCTATGTCATGTTTGAATTTGGACATGTAACTTTCAAAATTATGCATTTGAAATAGTGTTGACTTGTGGGACACTGTAACATATTCAATTGGAATTAGAGTTGAAATGGAATCCATATACACACATATTAAGAGAAATAGGAGATGCAAAAATATAAAGGGCATAGTTTTAGTGAATGTAAAAGGAAAGGCTCCAAAGCCTCTAAAACCATTATAGAGTGTCCTTTGTCTGGGAATGTGTGAGAGTTGCTCTTACTCAATGTTTCCTTAAAACCATTGACTAATAGGTAGAAAGGTGTCCCTGAGGTAATTTCAATTTGGGTGGAGTAGACTTTGAAAATCCGACTATGGTGTGCAAAGAAGATGCGCCTGTGGAATCACTAAACAAAACCTGGGAAGTTATTTACCATGTCGTGGCATAATAAATTTGACCTTAATGGCCTAATTCTTGCAAGCAATCAAAGAACAAGAAAAAATATATTTGTAATATTGATATTGCTAATAAAGTGGACGTATTGATAAAGTTGGGGTTCCGCAAGCGGTTTTGACCTAGTCTTTGGTCAAAAATGAAGTACTATGAGTTGTAGTAATGGCGTACTTTTAACTAAATAAAACCTGAGTCTAAACGATGCCCAAGAGACGATACTTGTGGGGGGACAAGGGGAAATTCCTTCATCTCGGGGAGAGGGCAGAAATCCACCACAATGCGTTTTTCCTCCACTAAGAGAAACTCTAAAAAAATCTATGGTGATGCATTTTAAATTACATGGGCTTGGCCCAAAATTAAGGTGGCTCAATACCTATAGATGGCTATGGATGCAAATATGATGTGTCATATTGTATATTTCACTCATATCTTCACATGTCGCCATGGTGGCGTCAAAGTCCTGAAATCTCCACATGAAGCTTCGTTGTCATTCCATGTGTGCCCACCTTGATCTCCATGCTTGATCACGCTCCAATACTCATCTCTCTTCTCCGTGAAGGTCCTTTATTCCTAAGCAATACAAACACATCTAATTTAGGCAGCATCCTATTCTCTAGAACATTGGAAGTAATTTTGAGAAACGAAATAACACAATAGTTTGATTGGCGTGCGTGACCTCTAGTGTTTGGTCCTTTTTTTTATGAAACTTGGACATGTGTAGCGGTAGGGTTTGTGTGTGTAACAGTAGTAGTGATGTTCTCATCATTAATGGTAAAAACTTGAACTTGGAGTTGCGTCGGCACCTCATAAACTAGGATTCAGATGCAATACTTATTTGCAAGTAGATCTTATGAGTAAATTACATGTCAATGCATTGGATTTTAAATGATACATCGAGAAACATATATAAATGTGTGAGCAACTTTCATCGGTTTAATAACGGAAAAATTATATAGCTAACTTATGAAATTGTTGAATGATTTGAAGCTCTGCTAAGGTCTTTCTATGCTCGCATTTGTTGTTGGCATCACTGTGAATCTTTTTCAAGTTAGTTTGATTCTACTTCCCTCAATGGAATTTTAAATAAGAATATTTTTATTCAATCCTTCCACTCCCCGACGAGAAATGTAGCATGGATTTAGTTTCCGAACTTTCTCGTGTTTTAATCTCGGGGCATGCTACGCGTCAGCCGGCGGATCTTTTTAAAAGAACCACCCCATTGCGAGCTATCCGATGTCACGCTATGTGAGACAAAGTGGTGTCTCTGATTCTTGCAACAGAGCTGCTATTGCGGAAATCTTTGCAACAAACATCCTCCCTTTATCCCTCCTCCAAGAAAAGACAGCTATGGTTTCTGCTTCCCGTTGGCGGCGGCGCCGATCTCCCACGTATCCTGTGGCCTTAGGGCCATGTGTGCGCGGTGGATCCCGGCCCTTGCCGGTGGGAGGGCTCTGTTTTCGGGTGCTTCTTCAAGTTTTGTTAGGGGTTGTGTCCTGCTCAAGAAGACGAGACGGCGGCGGCTTCTTGAAGATGGAATAAGGTTCTCCCCGCCTAGTCCCCGTCCCAATGGTGTGTCTAGTATCATCAGAGGGCGTGTGGAGGTGTGTCTCCGGCAGATCTCACGAGATTTGGTCGGTTGTTGTTTTTGGTGGATCCGGTCTTTGTTCGTCTTTGTTCATGTGTCTCAGGTTGGATCCTTCTGATATAAAATTCTCTTCATCGGCAGCGGTTGCTGTTCTGGGGCATTGGTCCTATGGGACCTAAGCACGACGAATTCCCGACTGTCTACTACAACAAGTTGTGCCCGGCTCCGGCGAGGGAAGGGCGATGATGGTGGCGCGCCTTCGGCCCGCTTCAATGCTTGTAGTCGTCGCTAGGTGGTCTATGAATATGGATGTATTTTTTATTATTTCTGGTGTTCATTGTACTATCATGATTGAAGATGAATAGATCGATAGTTTCCCGCAAAAAAACAAACTCTTGTTGCAGAAATCTTTGCAACACGAGTCTTGTTACAATTTTTTTTACAAAAAAGATATTGTTGCAGAAAAACTTTTGCAACAAAGGTCATTTTGCATTTTTGTCTCATCTTTGTGGAAGAAACTTTTGCAACATAGATGATGTTGCAGAAAATTTCCGCAACATCACCTATGTTACAGGAAAAAATGGAATTAAGATTATGTTGTTGTTGAAACACCGTTGCCTTTGCCGACGCATGTCGTAGTAGCACTGTCGTCATTCGTCGACTTTGTCATTCCCTTCGTAGTTGCAATTGCAACATGGAGGCGGCACGTGATGGCCTCAATGCGGCGCCGTCGCCCATCCTTTTCCTGCTCCACAACGGCGTCGCCGGGTGCATCGTTGTCGTCTCTTTCCAGCCCACCAGGCGAGCAACCACATCAACATGCGGTAGGAAGCATCAAGGCATAGTCGATCCGATGGCTTTTGCGGTGGTGAATGGCTAGCTGTGGAGGACGCCGAAGTGTGGCGAGAGGGACATCAAATGGCGGTGGTCGCAAGCTCCTGAAGAGATTTGGGGGAAAACTATGTGTATGTGAGGAAGACGATGGATCCAAAAGGATAAGGCAGTGTGTGGTTGGTTGTTAGGATATGTGACTATGTGGGCCAAAGCCAACAATGGTGCTCTCTGTATCACAGGATCAAAATGGATCGGACGGTTTGGGAAGCAGCAGACGCAATGACACGATTCGTCAGGTGATTGCTATCATTTCCCTTTAATCTCTGCTTCTTTATAGAAAAGCGATGATGTATTTTGTTTGGCATATTCTTATCTAAGTAGTTTTTTTTCTTTATACAATTATGCTTGTAAATATAGCATCTAACTATAATATTCCATGGTTGACCTTCTTCTAAACAAGAATATCATAAAATTGTATATTAATTGTATGTTTAATCTCCTAATAACAATATATTGATTATACATAGGAGCATATCATTTCAAAAAATACATAATAATACCGAGCCGTAGTACTTATAAAAATATGAATTTTAAGACTCTCCAACCTTAGCTTCTCATATTAATCGATCAAGAATTAAAGGTTTTTAGAACTATGCATGCTATTAAATTTTTAAAAAAATGCCATTAAAAGATGTGGTCCATATTTCAACCATGTTCATCTGTTATATTAACCAAAATGTATAATTTGTGATAGTTCGAAATTGGTATGAAGCTTTGCGGGTGTCGTATTGTTTATTCCATCCATCCCATTATATAAGACTTTTATGATTAGTGCAGTGTCAAAATATGTCTTACATTATGGATGGAGGGAGTATGTGATAATATTAAAAATGTGTTAATATCACACTATTTTAAATAAAACTAAATAAAGCTCTGGACTTTAACATAAGAGACTTGCTTCATATAATTTATACAATCTGTATTGCACGAGTACAATCAGTAGTTGTGAAAATCCACAGCAATTGACATTTATCATGAATGTTGTAGAATAAAGAACTTTACCTTCCGCATTTCCCATTATGCATGCACATTTGATGCATGACATCCTTGTCATGCTTGTTTAGCCCGTTGTCATTTAGTAATAATTGGGATTGTTTATAGCTCGTAGGCTAGGTAGTGATCCTAAAATTAATCATGGTGTACGACGGGTTATTTTCGTGCTGTGGAGCTTGGCCTCATCCAACGGCTGACCACGAGACACGCGGCCTCTAGCATCTCCCTCTATGCCGCCGACGTCGTCATCTTTTGCCGCCTGGATCACCACGATATCTCGGCTGTCCGCGAGCTTCTACGTGTCTTTGGGGTGGCCTCCGAGCTCTGCACTAACTACAACAAGTGCTCAGCTACTCCCATCCTGTGCAATGACGAGGACATAGCGACCATTGCTTCCAAGATGCAATGCTCGATGAAACAATTCCCTATTCAATACTTGGGACTCCTTTTGTCCATCCGCAAGCCTTCTACCACGAGCCTCATGCCAATCATCCACAAGCTAAAGCGGAAACTTTCCACATGGCGCGCCTCCCTCCTCTCCCGAGGAGATCGTCTCGCTCTCGTCCGGCACGTCCTATGTGCCATCCCCATGCACTTCCTCACCGTCATCGCCTTCAACCCCTCCATCCTCAAGCAGGACTAATCGGATCATTGGTGGGTTTCTTTGGGCTGGGAGCAAGGATGCCAAAGGCAGCCAATGCTTGGTTAATTGGCAAAGAGTATGCCGCCCGCTTTCTCTTGGTGGCCTCGGCGTCCGTGACCTACAGTGCGCCGGCATCGCGCTTAGAACTCACTGGCTTTGGCTCAAGTACACGGGCACGTCGCACTCGTGGAGCCATCTTCACATCCCTCAAGACCTCGCCGTCTCGGCCATCTTCCGTGCATCTACCATCTGGGCACTCGGCGACGGACGCACTTGCAGGTTCTGGAGTGACCATTGGATCAATGGTAGATCGGTCGCTGAGATCGCCCCGCTTGTTCTCGCACTTGTTACCCGGCGATGGCGCAAGACCCGCACCGTGCACGATGGCATTCTCCGGCGCTCCTGGGTCCGTGACATCCAGGGCGCTCTGGGCCCTGCCACTCTCGTCCAGTATGTTGACCTTTGGCGCTGCGTGCGTCACGTCTCTCTCACTGACTCCCCAGACTCCCTCCAATGGTGCTGGACTTCTTCCGCTACCTACTCGGCGAGCTCATGTTATCAGACGCTTTTCCTCGGCGCCTGCCAGGACCCGCATTGGCGGCTCACTTGGAAGCCATGGGCCCCCGTTCGCATAAAATTCTTCATGTGGCTGGCGTTGCAGGACCGATGCTGGATGGTTGAATGACTCGCTCGTCATGGCCTTCCACGCGAGGACTCTTGCCCCTTCTACGATCAAGAAGAGGAGACTATACAACATCTTTTGGTGGGCTGCCCTTTCTCCTGCCAAATATGGCACGAGGTCCTCAGTTGGGTTCGCTCAACTGCCGACATTCCGAGCAATGACACTGACTTCTTCACCTGGTGGGAGACATCCTGCAACCGTTCGCCATCCCCTGCGCGCAAGGATTTGGCCTCTCTTATCATCCTCACTGCCTGGTGGCTTTGGAAGCACTGGAACGCCTGCATCTTCGACGGCAAGCAGCCCTCCATCACCCGGCTTTCCGCATCATCAGAGACGAAGCGCGCATGTGGGCCAAGGTCGGCGCCACCGGACTACACAACATCATTCCCGAGAGATAGCATTCTAGGTTTCTCGGGCTGAGCAACCCCATGTTTGTCCTGCTTCTAGCTCGCTTCCATGCCTTCCTGTGTACATGGCTTAGCGAGCTTCTGTAACCTCATGTTGTACAACTCTTCCCCTATCAATAAAAAGATACGCATCCTCTGTGTATTCACGAAAAAAAATAACCCTGTTTTTTGCGCTTCCTACACACAGGCCATGTATATATGAGAACAAAATTCTATTTACAACAATACACGCCTGTAGGCATATAAACATATATATGCAATTGGCTACAAAAACATTACAGATTCAAATTTGTATGAACAAGACAAGTTAGAATTTTTCTGATCTGGGACAAAATAAAATAACCATAGCATAATCTTGGATTAATAATAATTTGTTTACAAAATTTTAATTCTCAATGTAGCTTGTTGAAGTTGAAAAGTACTACTAACAAATACAGGCACGCATCAACGCCCTTGTTCACTTTTCTTGTGCACACTCTGTTTTTACTTTTTATTTCATCTAAGTATAACCGAACATCTTTTTGTTCATAACACGATCCATCGTGTGGATCCACGTACAATCGTACATACACATATGCGGGCTAACTATTTACAAGTGTAAGTTCGTATCAACAGGACGAACAGAAAAATCGTAAACGAAAAAAAAGACCACCATACACATACCCCCTTGATTTAAAATAATTTTCTACGAGTTTGCCTTTAACTCTTTAAATAATCAATAATAATTTAGGATCCAAAGTAAAATCAAAGCATTGGAGGTTAGAATGGGAAGGCGCCTCCCTGGCCCTGTAGGTCGTTGACCCATCCGAACTTCTCCGTGTAGGGGTTGACCATGGTCTCCGGCGGGTAGTCGTCGATGCAGTCTTCCCAGGCGCCGGCGTCGTCGAGGTCCTTGCTAACCTCCCAGTAGCAGCTGTTGCACTTGAACCCGGAGCCGAAGGTGACCATGAGCACCCTGTCCCCTGCTTTGAGCCGCCGCTTCGCCTCCATGTAGGACAGCACGTACCACAGGCTGCTCGCCGACGTGTTCCCCCACCGGTGCAGCGTCATGGTCGCCGGCTCGACGTCGTAGCTGTTGAGCCCCAGGTTCTTCCTCACCGCCTCGATGACCGCCGTCCCGCCGGGGTGGAGGCAGAAGTGATCCACCCCCGTCTTGAAGTTGATCTTGGGGCCCTCGAACTTGAGCTTCCGGCGCATGAGCTTGCGCGCCAGAAGGCGCACGGTGAAGCGCGCGAGCTCGGCGGCCGGCAGGATGCGCGGCGCCAGGCGCTGGAGGTTCTCGCTGAAGGCGCGCACAGCGGCCTTGGGGAGCGCCTTGCTGAGGCTGACCCCGAGGCGGCCGTCGGCGTCCTCGCAGTGCACGGCAGCGGCGTGCGCGTCGTCGTGGGCGCCGATGTGCGCGCGCACGAGGCAGCGCAGCTCCATCTTGGCCCGGGACCGGTAGGCCGGGTCGTTGGTGAGCAGCGCGGCGGCGCCGCCGCAGCGGAAGAGGCAGTTGCCGAGCATCATGGACTTGTCGGTGCCGTTGTACCAGTTGGGGGCGCAGGACTCGGAGGTGACCACCAGCGCCATGGTGCGCGGGCGGGTGAGCATGACCTGCCGCGCGAGATCCACGGACACGAGGCCCGCGCTGCACCCCATGCCGGACAGGTTGTACGCCTGGACGTCCTCCCGCATCCCGAACCGGGCCACGACCCGCGCCGCCAGCGACGGCGCCGGCGAGAAGGACCCGACATTGAGCACGACCAGGTCCACGTCTCGCGGCGACACGCCCGTCTTCTCGAACACGGCGCGCACGGCGTCGTCGAAGAAGGCGTCCATCTCCTCGAGCGCGTCGTAGTGGGTGGCGCACTCCTCGCGGCCGTCGAGCACGTTGCGCGGGCAGTAGGTGTGCTCGCCGATGCCGGAGTTGACGATGACCTTGAGCAGGAAGCGGTAGTCGGGCATGCCGAGGCGCTTGTTGCGCTCGATGACGGCGCCCGCCATCTCGGTGGTGACCTTGCGGTCGTCGGAGGGCTTGTGGCAGGCGAAGTCGAGCAGGTAGCAGCGCGCCCGCCGCGCGCGCGCCATGGCCTGCCAGGCCAGGTACGCCGCCGCGTGCGCCAGCAGCAGCACCGTCAGCAGCGGCAGCAGCTCCATGGTGGCGCTCCGGTGAGCTCGGTTCAGGTGGTGACTGGCGAGTGTGAGGGAGTGTGGCAGTGGCAGTGGCAGTGGCAGGGGCTGGCGCGGCGCGGGCAGGATATATAGACGGGCGGCACGCGGTTGGTGGCGCGGTGCGAGATGTACGTGTGTGTAGTGTAGTACGTGGGTGCGCGCACGCGAGGGACGCGGCTCAACTACTGAGGGTGGTGGTGGTGGTGATGGTGGTGGCGAACATGGCCGCGTCGCATCGGGGTCGGGTCGCCGGTGAGGTGGGGTTAAATGCGATCGGGGCGGGCACCAGTGGCGGCCTGCGGTGGCCAACGCCCAACCAATTACTCCCCGCCGTGGCATGCATTGGCGGGCTAGTTAGGCCTGTCCGTCTCTCTGGCACACACGCCGGCCAGCCGGCCAGCCAGCCAATCGCCGACGGGGTAGCAGGATGAGGGCGACGCGAAAGGTGGTGTCCCTTGATTTTCATTTGCAAAATCAACGCAAAATCCTTGTGAGTTGATCCCAAGTGGTTGGAGTCCATCGACTGTTGAGTGGCCTTTCATGTGAAGCGGAAACAGTGACTGTCAGGTGCATGGACGTAGTTAATTACCTCTGCTACTTGTGTTCATCATGCTATGCAGCCTCGAGGAGCCGGCATCAATCCACGTCGTAGCTCGATCTAATCCGTTTCGATGGATGCATTTAAGTAGGATCGGAGTCAAAAAGACAGACTCTAAGAAGTGCCGTCCTTGCAGGGGATTGCAGCCATGAAGCGGCAAGCAGCGGTAAAACCCTAACCTATCTTTTAGCTTTCCCCTTCCCGCCACCAGCCATGAAGCGGCAAGCAGAGGGGGAGATGATCCAACACGCCCTTCCCCCATTTGTATTCCTCTAAAATCAACGCCAAAACTATCTGATTTGACACCTTGACTGGCTCGATATGATTCCTATACTGGTTCGAGCCTTGGAGTCCGTCGACTGTTGAGTGACCTTTCTGTGAGGCGGGAACAGGAACTGTCAGTGCCAGGTGCATGGACGTAGTTAATTCCTACTACTACTACTACTACTGGTAGTTCATCGTGCTATGCAGCACTGGTATGGTGAATTTGGGGCGGTGTCCGGTGGACGGCGGTGGTGCCTGCCGCAGTACGCCACCGCTGGCCGGCACACGTACTCCCCGTGGGCGAGCGCCGCCCGCTGCAATGCACCGTCGACTTTCGTCCTCCTCACGCGTCTCTTCTCACCTGTCCCACGCGTCGTAGTTACTACCCGCGAGCCTTTTGCAGAATGGCACTGGAGTACTACTACTACTGTAGGCGTTACACTGTTGCACGGCGTACGTGCTCTCCCTCCGTGCTAGTATCACTGTCGACCGTGTGTCCTAGCTACTGCTCGCTGTAACGCGTACATGTCATGTGGAGTGTGCGTGCAGTGCTGAGATTTCATTTCTTCAGAGCGTGGTTGGCTGCACTGCGTGTGCATACGGAGTTAATCAATGGCCCCGCCGAGTATCGGACGGCCTGGATGCATGCATGAGCATCGTGGGAGTGATTCGCATGGTCCGTAACGTAAATCTACCGGACGGTTGACTCCTGGTGTCAGGAGCCGCAGGATGGAGCAAGGACCAAGGGAATTTTTTTTTGCCAGAAACATATGGGAGTTTTATTGACTTAGTAGCATGTAATTACAATCAGCCCTAAGGCTGTTAACTAGGAAAGGAGGGCAGTCCTCCAGCCAACACTCCGAAACCAATAAGGCGGAAGCCTTCTTGGCACACTGATCGGCCAAAGTATTCACCTCTCTGGACACATGCCTAAGCGAAAAGGAAATAAAAGACAAAGACTTTTCCCGAATTTCATCTAAGATAGGCGCGACAATTGACCTCGAACTATCACGCGAAGACCAGAGGTTGACAACCTCTAAACAGTCCACCTCCATCACTACGTGTGAGAAACCACGTAGTTGTGCAAATATAACTCCTTCCCGTAATGACAGAGCTTCCGCAACGAAAGGGTCTGACACTCCTGGAAAAGGTTTGCTCCACGCTCCCATGAACGACAGATGAGACCTCGCCACGCCTCCTCCTCCCGCGCATGAAGCTTCAGTGTTTATTGCTCCATCCGTGTTGATCTTTATCCATCCCGCATCAGGAGGACGCCATTGGAGACCCAAGACGCCTCGTACAGGCTTTGGGAATTCAAGCAGGAGTAGATCACTACGAACAGTTTTTATCGCGTGAACTGGATCATAAGCTGGTTGATCATGGGTCCACCGATTCCTCGACGTCCAAATAGCATGCATGACTGTAATAATTTTACCTCTGTCATGGTCCATAATCTGATTATCCATGAGCACATCTCTTGCCCACGAGTCCGAATTCAATAGCGGCAGATTGACTCCCATAAAATCACGGGCCGCACTCCAAAACAGACCCGCATGAGAACAGCCAATCAATGCATGGTGCAAGTCTTCCGTCGCTATCTTGCATATATCACATATCGCCGTTGTACGAATATGACGATGTTGTAGGGTAGCATAGTCCGGGAGGATTCCCCGTAACACCCGCCACCAGAAAACTCTTACTCTGGGAATAACCTTGAGCTTCCACAGGGCGGTCCACATATGTTTATCTGACGATGATGGATCCGTTATCGTTCCTTCCTCTGGAGCAGAATGCTCGTTACGAGTCACTAGAGCACGATAAGCCGACTTAACAGAATAAACACCAGACCTCTCCAAATCCCAGGCAAAAAAATCCTCCCCTTCGGATGCTCTTAATGGTATGTTCAGTATAGCCGCAGCATCTGATGGTAGAAAGTTCCGTCGGACTAGTTCAACATCCCACGACCCCGTCTCATGATCGAACAGCTCTGAGACCCGAGGTATAGGATCGACCCCAATCCGACCAGTTGGCTTGCGAGTGCTTGTGTTCGGGATCCACCCATCCGTCCAAGTGGATATAGATTCGTCGTTCCCAACACATTTGATCAAGCCACATTCCAGCGCCTTTCGACCTGCTATGATCGCCTTCCAAGTCGCCGATGCTGAGCGAGGCGCATGTGCTTCCATGAAATCACAGTTATGAAAATAGTTTCCTTTCAAAACTCTGGAGCATAGGGAGTTGGGATGGGTCAGCAAACGCCATCCGTGCTTGCCAAGCAAGGCTAGGTTAAAATTTTCAAAATCCCTAAACCCCATACCTCCATCCACCTTTGGAGCAGTGAGATTTTCCCAAGACACCCAATGCAAAGACCAGTGGTCAATGGAGCTACTCCACCAATACTTTGCCATCAGAGATGTAAGTTGCGAGCAAACTCTCTTGGTCAACTGAAAACAAGACATGCTAAAAGTGGGTATAGCCTGAACCACTGATTTGAGTAAGATCTCCCTACCTGCACATGCCAAGTTTCTCTCGGACCATCCTTGCATTTTGTTTCTGCCCCTCTCAACGATATGAGCGAAACTACCACTCGTAATTTTGCCAACCGCTGTCGGTAGACCCAAATATCGCTCAGTGAAAGCTTCCACAGCGATTCCAAGTGTCTGCTTGATATCCCTTCTCAACTCCTGAGAAGCATTTGGGGTGAAGTAAACTGCACTTTTCTCCCGGTTGACTGCCTGGCCAGAGCAAGCAGCATAGATCCTGAGAATGTCATTTAATCGATTTGCACTTTCCGCTTTGGCGTTCATGAATATCAAAGTGTCATCCGCAAAGAGCAAATGATTAATCCACGGGGAGTGAATGCTCACTCTTATCCCCCTATCAATATATGCACCACCATAATAATTCATCAAGGAGGTTAGGCCTTCAGCACATATCAAAAACAGAAAGCGAGAGGCTGGATCACCCTGGCGTAAACCTCTGGACGGCGTGAAGTATGGCAATAACGACCCGTTGACCTTCACAGCAAACCGGACGGAGGTAACGCATTTCATAACGAGATGAACAAACTTCTCGCCGAAACCAAGCTTAGAGAGCATAGCCTCCAAATAGTGCCACTCAACCCGATCATAGGCTTTCAACATGTCAAGTTTTACAGCACATGACGATTGCTTGCATCGCCTCTTTTTCTTCATCGCATGTACAGTTTCGTAAGCTACCAATACATTGTCGGTAATCAGCCGTCCTGGCACAAATGTCCTTTGTTCCTCTCCAATAATCTCGTCCATCAAGCCCCGGAGCCTGTTTGTGATTGCCTTCGATGCTACTTTGTACAAAACAGGGCACAGCGAAATTGGTCGGAATTGAGAGATTTTTTAGGGATTACGTACCTTGGGAATGAGAGTAATAGCTGTATCGTTAGGCCCAAAGGTAGTTCGCCCCCATTCAGAAAATCTAGGATAGCAACGGTGACATCTGCCCCTAAGATATCCCAATGGCGCTGGAAAAATCCCGCCGTAAATCCATCCACCCCTGGCGCCTTGGAAGGCGCCATCTGGAAATGAGCCACCCGCACCTCCTCCGCTGTGAAATCCTTTTCCAACAAAGCATTCATAGCGTCATTGACACGCGCAGGAACTAGCTGCAGTAACGCAGACATATCATTAAAACCCTGAGATTAATATAAGTTTTGATAGAAACCCATGATTTCATGTTGCACTTCCACCGGGTCATCGCATAATGTTCCATTCGCCCTCTCAAGGGAGGAAATTCTATTTGTTCGGCTGCGCTTCGCCGCTTGGGCTTGATAATATTTTGTGGTACGGTCCCCTTTACGTAGCCAATCAATTCTTGATCGTTGCTTTAGCCACACCTCCTCTTGCCTCAAGGTTTCTTGAAGCTGTGCCGCCACTGAAAGCTCTTCCGCATTCGGCCCCCGTCCTATCGAGGCCGCTCGAAGACGCTCCAGATTTTTCTGAAGTCGCTGCACCTTCTTGGTGATGTTGCCAAACTCCCGATCACCCCATGCTCCCAGTTTTTCCTGAACAGACGTTAGTGCAAGCATAACGCCCTCCAAACCTTGTTGACCCGTCTCTGACTGCCAAATATCCTTCACCAACGCATCATAGTCATTGTGAGACTGCCAAACATTTTCATAATGAAACGGGCGTCGACCACGTCGTTCCCCACGTTCCTGAGCACACCTCAACTCAGCAAGAACATAGCAATGATCTGAAGCCGTCGAACTGATATGTTTCACCGTAGAATACACGTACACGGACAGAAAATCTGCATTGCCAACAGCACGATCGAGTCGTGCTTTCACATTGGCATTTCCCTGCTGCCTATTGTCCCATGTAAAAGGAACACCTCTCCAGCCTAGGTCTTGAAAAGTACAGTGATCCAAGACCTCCAGGAAACCGCGCATTTGCCACTCCGGCCTCGGATGGATGCTAAAATGCTCATCAGTATGCATAGTTTCATTAAAATCTCCCATACAGAGCCAGCCAGAATGTGGAATAGCATGTAAAGTACGCAAGAACTCCCAACTATGATGTCTATTTTCTGTTCGAGGTTCCCCGTAGAAACCAGTGAAGCGCCAAGGTTGCTGCTGATCATTTGACTTGACACTTACATCAATGTGCGCACGGCTGTAGTTCTTCAATTCAACAGTCACATTATCTGTCCAGAACAAACCGATGCCACCACTAAGGCCGTTGCTATCAACAACAAAACACCCCGAAAAACCAAGGAGGTTCTTCAGACTCTCAACTTTGGTCCCTTTTATCTTTGTTTCCATGATAAACAGAAGGGAGGGTCCTTCCTGCTTCACAATCTTGCGAAGCTCACGAACTGTCGATAGGTTCCCAAGCCCCCGACAGTTCTAGCTCAAACAATTCATTGGGGCGGACAGGGCTGTCCTGTAGCCTCTGTCGAATTCTCAGGAGTTGGCTTCTTCTTCTTCGGAAGCCTGTTATAACCACGATCAGCCCCAGAGTCATCCTCCACTTTATCTTTTGTTGCATTAGCCGAAGCAACAATCTCTGACCGCTCTCCGACTTTTGTCAGCAGAAGCTGTGGTACAGTTTCAACACGAGGTAGACCTGTTGAGGTGCTTCCTTTCTTTTTTGCTGACTCTTCTTCTTAATAGGTGAGTTCACCTCATTACCCCCCGCCGGTACATTGCTAGAATTCTTAGACTCCCTCTTGCTACCCGGGCCCGACTGCTGCTCTCTGGCTGCAGACTCCCCCGAGGCAGTCTTCCTGCGCTCCTCCGGCGCCCTCAATTTCAGACCAAAGGGTAGCTCCCCTTTGTCATCCCGGTGACCAGGAGTTGGGCAAAACGGATCAAAGTGACCTAGACGGCCGCATGAGAAACAAAAGTGGGGCACGTTTTCATACTGAATATCATAGGGATCCTGCTTCTGTCTCTTTGCCGATTCAATGACAATCCACCATCTCAGCGGTTTGTTCACATCAACTAAAACTCTCGCCCTCAGAAAGCCACCCATGTGGTCAAACTGTGCGTGAGTAGCTCCTTTATCAATCTGCTTTGCAATAACTCTTCCCCACGAATCATCCCGAAGGTTGTAGGGTAGGTTCAAAACCCTAGCCCATAGATGCAACTTATCAAACTCAACCTCATCGGGTCTCATACAATCCTTGAAATCAGCCAAGATGACCGCGTTCTTACTGATATGCCAAGGCGATCCATCCCAGATGCGGTCCCTATCTCGCTGTGATTCAAACTCAGCAACAAAAATATTCTCTCCCATCGATCTGAATTGAAGTCCCCGAGGGTTCCCCACGCCGGCCGCAGAGCATTAGTGATGGTATGGATGTGGAGCACATTGCGATGCAGTACCTTCCCTGCTAGTAGCCACTTCTCCGGCGCATCCTCCGCGCGATCATCAATGACCAACGGAGTAGCTTCTTCATCGGTGGTTCCCAACTTCCCTAGAGCCTCCTCCAAACGAGCCCTATCTGTGCGTAGCGGGTCCTGACTTCCCGCTGATTGCTTGCCATGATCAGATGTAGCCATCCTCTCAGGAGATCGAAGCGCTCCGCCGGTCGAGATCGGCGAGCGCGAATTTTTTCCTCGATCCCCAATCGCCGCCGCCAGGGAGGTTTAGGGTTTCATAGAAAAGCTAGCTTCCTTTTTATTGGACATCGAGGCAGGATATAGAAATTGCTCCAATGCTTCCCGTCCCGTAAGGACCAAGGGAATTTCACACCCCGATCCAATGGTAGGAGTAAACGAACCATTGTTGGGTAGTATATCCATAACGCGTACGTCTCCCTCCCGAGCCGCCCCCCGCGTGGGCGACCGGGAGGCCCCAGATCCCATCGCCGCCGAACCTCCCCACTCCTCCTCCTCCTCCTCCCTCGCCGCTGCCCAAGGGCGCGGCCAGGCAAAGCCTAGCCGTCGCCGGTGGCGGCGGGGACTCGGGCCCTCTCGCTCGGGTGGGGCTGGCGCGGGCCGGCGCCGCCGTACCGGAGCGTGGCGGCGGACCGGTCGCCACGGCGGGTGGTGGTGGCGCCTCGGCGATGTCGATTCTCCGCGGCAGGAGGCCTTGGGATCTGGTGCGTTGCGGCCGCCAGGGACGGCGGCGGCGTGACCGGGTCGGTTCGCGGCGGCGCGGCCGGATTGATCGTTGGTCGGCCGTCGGCACGGTGGTGGGTGCGACTCGTCGGCAGGTGGGCAGATCCGCGTGATTCTACCCTTGTCTGGCCCTTGACAGCGCGGGCAACTACGGGGGAAACCCTAGATCTCCTTGGGATCAAGCGATGGCGGCACTTTTGCGTCGTAGTCCCTCTTTAGGGCATTGTTTTGGAGTTTGCTCCAGTTGAAGGGACCAGCGACGTCGGCCGCGCACGTCTAGTGGAGCAATTGCCGATGAAAATCGCGCCGACTACGGTCATGGCGGACGATGGCGGCGTCTTAGATGTCGTTCCCTTGTAGAGGCATCGTCGTTGCAGTCTGCGTCATCAGGCTCGGGATGCTCCGCAGGAAACCCTAGATCTGGGTCTTCCGGATCGGACGATGATGGCGTTTTCTCGCTTTCCCTCCTGGGGGCATCGTTCTGGAGTAAGTGCTGGCTGGGGGGATGGTGGAGCGGTGCTTCTTCTCACACATCGATGTCGGCGAATATCGGCGGCATGGCGCTGTGGAGGCTCGGCATCCGATGCACGGAGATGGACTCGCGCAGGAGGAGGTTGCTGTCTGGCGTCATGGTGACGTCGATGGAAGAGTGGCCAGACAAGGTAGAAGCCTCAATATGATCTGAAGACGGACCTGTGGAAGATGGCGGCGACGACACACGAGTGCGTCTGACCGGATTGTGCCCAGACCCGGTATGTGGCTCGGCTGGGGCTTCTGAATATGTTTCAGCTTCCGGCTTTTGATGTTAGGCTTAGGTGAGTGGTTTGAGTAGTGGCCCAGCTAGCACCCCTTCATCATTTTGGATAGGAGTAGCGGCATGTGTTGCCAAGATGGTGGATTTAGGTACATTGTTGTAATACTTTGTAAGATTTCCGAGAATAATCAATAAAGTGGCCATATGCATCTCCAAGATGCAGAGGTCGGGAGTCATCCTCCTTTTCTAAAAAAATATCCATAACGCGTGGTTTATCCCTATCCTTACTTCAGCGTGGCTGACCAAACATAATAGACTTGTAAAAAAGTTTTTCTTTGCATAATTATGAGCACGAACCGCAAACGGAGGACGGACCTCAATAATGCACTCTCGAAATTGCAAAGATGCACTAGTGTTTTGCAATCAGATGATTTGCGGATTAATTCGTGCTTTCAGCTTCCTTTACATTGACACTCAACGACGTGAAATCAGATTTCCTCATCTCAGACTTCAACTATTGGAGACTATTTGAGTTCTCTCGCCAGTTCTGGATTAAGGACCTCCAAAAGTATAGTTAGTGATGGAGCTCGTTGGGTTTGGGTCTAGGTAGACAATTTCTAGGCCTATGCTTGCCAAACCTTGGGGGCATGACGGGGTGGCATTGAACCATTCGGGGTAATACTTACAAGCTATAGAACAAAACATTCAGAAGTTGATTTATGTCTCTTTGTTTGCATTTGAAACTTACACTTGGATTGCCCGTAGTTTTGAGTTATCTAGTGTTGTTTTGGTAAATACTTAGGGCATTTCCAACGGTGACCTGTAAATTTTCTCCCGCATCTATCCGTAGACAGGGGGACCAGCCCGCGGACACGAATGCAGAAGACCGCTATCCAACGGTGCCCACATACATAGAGTACATACTTTCAAATATCCGCATGCAGCACTAGTTCAGATTTAAAAATTGCAAATTTTACATTCCAACATTGTTATCCCTTTTAACCACCTACTGGTGCTAAATCAGATCTTCCTTCAGCTGCTCGTGAGTTGGTCGATGTCGAATTTGTTGATGCATTTCAATAAACTCTTCAAGTGTGGCCGGATTTTGGTCTGGAAGTTTGATAGAATCACCCATGTTCTCAAATTCTAGAGCTGTGGCAGCATCCTCACCCTCATCCTCAATGATCATGTTGTGGATGATCACACAATATTCATCACCTCCCACAAGGTCTTTGGATCCCATTGTTTAGCAAGTCCATGAACAACTGCCAAGCGGGCCTGCAGAACTCCAAATGCCCACTCGACATCCTTTCTAGGCGCTTCTTGTCTTTGGGAAAAGTGAGACTTTTTCTAGCCAACTGAGTTTTAGAGATGGTGCTGACAAAGGTACTCTACAGAACATAGATACTGTCAACCAGATAGTAGCCCTTGTTGTACTCATGTCCATTGACGGTATAGTGGCAAGGAGGAGCCTTGCCTTCAGTCAGCCTCACAAACAACGGTGATCGTTGCAGCACATTGTTGTCATTGTGAGACCCGGGCATGCCCAAGAAAGCGTATCAAATCCAAATATCATGTGATGCAACTGCTTCAAGAATGGTGGTGGGCTTCTTAACATGACCCTGATATTTCCCTTGTAAAGTCTTCCGACGGTTCTTCCATTTTTAATGCATGCAGTCAAGAGGTCCAAGCAAACCTGGCCACCCTCTTGCTTCTGAGATTGTCAAGAGTCTCTTGGTGTGTGTCACAGTAGGCCCTCTCATGTATTGAAGTCCAAACACCCCGACCACTAATGGTACCTGGTGGGGTGGTCGAAGGAGAGGGGTTGAACAACAACGGATGAGAAGCGGGGTGGAATCCGGCTGGAACGCTGGAGGTGATGGACATGTAGAGTTTCAGCAGGGGGGTGTGATGTGGCGGCCAGGGTGGTGGAGTGGCGGTGAAGGCAAGAGAGAAAGAAGGAAGGAGAGAAAATCGGAAGGATGGAGGCGCGGGGTCCGGGAAGGGTTTTTAGTGGGCCCGGGGTGTCAGAGTCCTATGTGTCTGTTGTCCGAACTAAAGCAAAGTAATCCCCCCCTCCCGTGCATGTTTGTCTCGGGTTTGCTGGAAAAAGCATGTCCGAACCGCCCGAACTTATGCGGGTGGTTTGCAAGTCCACCTTGGAGATGCCCTTAGTGCATGAGAGTGGTTTTTTTAACTCCCGATATAGGACATCATCACGAACAATAAATTCAAAATAATCAGAAAAAAAGAAATTATGTGACATCTAATATGCTCAAACTTTGTAGGCGCTTGCAAGATTTCATGCCGGAAAATATCCAAGGAGCTCTACACAAGAAAAAGATTTCATTTCTCAAGGTTTTGAGCACTTTTAGCACTGATTTTTGTTTCTCATGTGTACACCTTTCTCTACATGATATTTCTCGACGAAAATTTGCAAGCACCTAAAGCATTTGAGCATATTTGATGTAAAAAACCATTTATTATATTTTTATTCTTTAAAAAACTTTACTATTCATGAGAGTGTTCCTACACCCAAGAGCTACCATACCTTTCTCAGCTTCTAATCATTGCAATACTGGAAGCTAGTATTTGCTGCTACCATAATATTCAACCCAACCCGGTTTGGTGGCCACTTTTTATAAATCCTTTGTCACCTTATGAAAACCTTATGCACATACATGAACTATGAACTTACTGGGGGTGTTGTTTCCGCACACCCCTTTAAATAAAAAAATTAAACAAAATACAGTGGGCATGACCCTTACCGTGGCTCATTTTTCATTAGTATGTTGGATATCGTACATGTGGATATTTACAATGGGAACTGTAAAGATATAATTACAAATTGTCTAACCATGACTTACCCTCCTTCTGACCAGGTTTGGACTTTTTCATGATTATACAAAAATGTTTCTTGAAACTAAAGAGACGCCCCAATGTAAATCTCTTTGTTGTCGAATATATAGTTATTTATATGTTTCCATATAGTCTAACACCTAGAAATACTAGTCTCTTTGAAGCATATGATATTTTGCTTGCTCATTGCTTGGATGATCATATCCAGAATCCAGACCAATGTCACATTTAGTGCCCAGACTCGACCAAAAGTTCTGAAATAATTCACATGAGAAAAAGAGATGTATCATAATTTCAATAGTGCCTCCTCACATATACAATGATTTGTATTGTCAACAAAGAAATTGTTTCTGTTCATCAAGTCTCTAGCATAAAGCCAATCATGTATACAGAACATAAGATTTTGTTTCTGTTTTTATTTGGATAGAAATATAGACATACATATCCTTTTGCAAGGGGAAAGAGTAGGCTGAGGATCACCAATAAGAACTCGGTAAACTCTTCTAGTGCAGTATTTTATCATTTCTCCAGTGAAAGGTCCAACAGTGGCGGAGCTTCTTGGAGACGAACCTGGGCCATCCCCCCCCCCAATGAAAATGATAAAACTCGAGTAGCATGTAATAGCACGGGAACGCATAACCATTTGGCTGAAGGAAATATGCCCTAGAGGCAATAATAAAGTTATTATTTATTTCCTTATATCATTGATAAATGTTTATTATTCATGCTAGAATTGTATTAACCAGAAACATAATACATGTGTGAATACATAGACAAACAAAGTGTCACTAGTAAGCCTCTACTTGACTAGCTCGTTGATCAAAGATGGTTATGTTTCCTAACCATAGACATGAGTTGTCATTTGATTAACGGGATCACATTATTAGGAGAATGATGTGATTGACTTGACCCATTCCGTTAGGATAGCACTTGATCGTTTAGTTTGTCGCTATTGCTTTCTTCATGACTTATACATGTTCCTATGACTATGAGATTATGCAACTCCCGTTTACCGGAGGAACACTTTGTGTGCTACCAAACGTCACAACGTAACTGGGTGATTATAAAGGTGCTCTACAGGTGTCTCCGAAGGTACTTGTTGGGTTGGCGTATTTCGAGATTAGGATTTGTCACTCCGATTGTCGGAGAGGTATCTCTGGGCCCTCTTGGTAATGCACATCACTTAAGCCTTGCAAGCATTTCAACTAATGAGTTAGTTGCAGGATGATATATTACGGAACGAGTAAAGAGACTTGCCGGTAACGAGATTGAACTAGGTATTGAGATACCGACGATCGAATCTCGGGCAAGTAACATACCGATGACAAAGGGAACAACGTATGTTGTTATGCGGTCTGACCGATAAAGATCTTCGTAGAATATGTGGGAGCCAATATGAGCATCCAGGTTCCGCTATTGGTTATTGACCGGAGACGTGTCTTGGTCATGTCTACATTATTCTCGAACCCGTAGGGTCCGCACGCTTAAGGTTTCGATGACAGTTATATTATGAGTTTATGAGTTTTCATGTACCGAAGGAGTTAGGAGTCCTGGATGAGATCGGGGACATGACGAGGAGTCTCAAAATGGTCGTGACGTAAAGATCGATATATTGGACGACTATATTCGGACATCGGAAAGGTTCCGAGTGATTCGGGTATTTTTTGGAGTACCGGAGAGTTACAGGAATACGTATTGGGCCTTATTGGGCCATACGGGAAAGAAGGAAAAGGGCCTCAAGGGTGGCCGCACCCCTCCCCTTGGTCTGGTCCGAATTGGACTAGGGAAGGGGGGCGCCCCCTTCCTTCCTTCTCCTTTTCCCTTCCTCTTTTCCTATTACATATGGGAGATGGAATCCTGCTAGCACTACTAGGAAAAGGCATGCTAGTGGCGCACCGAATTTGCCTTCTAATGGCGCACTACCGGTGCGCCACTGGCATCACGCCATTAAAATTAAATTCTAATGGCGCACCACTGGTGCGCCATTAGTATCTGGTGTTCTAATGGCGCACCATGTAGTGCGCCATTAGTATAGCCTGCAGTGCGCCATTAGAATGCCTCCCAGGGGGGCATATGTACCCATGTGCTTTGACATTCTAATGGCGCACCAGCAGTTAATGCGCTATTAGTGTGATGATCACAGTGCGCCATTAGTGTCTTGTGTGGTGCGCCATTAGTATGAATATTAGGTTTTTTTTTTGCTTTTCTGATTTTTGCACAGGTTACAAAATATATTATTGGACAGAATATATACAGCAGCACACAGAAACATCAGATTCATCGAATACAATAGAAGATTAGTCTCCGAATACAATTCATCATATTAGTCTCCGAATTCAAAAGACCGAACAAAGATAAAACATTACAAGTCTCAAGACCGCGAGTATCGAGTTTGCCTTCACACTACAAGTCGATATCGATCATCTAAACTACCATCACATAGAAGAGAGTTGTGGTCATCACGATGAGCATCATCGCGATCAAACCGGACTTCATCCGGTTCCTCCAACGCTCCCTCCTCTCTCCGCTAGATAGCGGGCGTATCTACATTCGGCCTCCGCCCTAGTGGTGTACCTTTGTAACTGTTACCGCTGAAATGGTGAACCTGTCTCCGACACTCCTCCAAGTCGTCGTAGACTCCGGGAACCTTACCCTTGTACACGACATACGACGGCATCTCTATGCACAAGCCAAACAACAGACAATACATAAGCAATATGTAAGTATGCAACAAAAGGATCGGAAGAGAAAAGCAAGACATTAATAGCACGATTCATGGTCCTACTAATAAATAGCATCGATTACATCTAAGTTGAACGACTGTCCAAACCAAAGAGACATACGAATTCATTAAAGTATAATTACAACATGAGCCAATCAATGTTTCAGAACTACACATCACTACTTTCGACTCGACTCATCGGACAGGAACGTGGATGAAGCCGCCGTCTGTCGTGATGGTCATGAAATCGTGGTCGTTGTCACCCTGCATTTGTAGTGTTTCATCTATCTCACTGTTGGACAGTTGATATCTGAGGAAAAACTGCCCCGAGGTATGAAGGACATCTTGATGGATGATGTCCGCAAACTCCGACTGGATGCGAAAGAATTCTTGTCTGAGGTCCGCGTCCTGGACTGCCGACAAGCTCGCGGCCCAATCTTTGAGATTATCTGGTAGCAGAAGTTGATGATGGTCCCTTACGATCGCCCGCATGTGATGGAGGGCATAGTAGGCATCCTTCTGACCGCCAGGCGGCTGCTTGACGCCGCAGAACTTCGTATTATGTGAGAACATGTGCTTGCCGTACTTACGAACTGCCCTGGTGAAGGTGCCTCCAGATTTGGTGTAGCCGGGGAGAACATCATCAAGAACTTTCTTGACATTTTTGTAGTCTATGTTGGAGTTACGGTTCGGGTCGAAATATGTGGCCATGGAATATTTCGGGCTTAAGAGGATGAGTGTGCAATATGTGTCACTGCACAGAACACGGAATGTTAGAAAAAAAGAACGATCGAAATCTAAGAAATCATATGTTACGGGGCGGTTAAGGGATGACTTACTCGGGAAAGTAAGCCACAAGGAAGTTATCCTTATCTGGGTTTGCCAGAATGACGCCTTCGAGGTGTGAACTCGCAACTTGCTGGTCCCCAGCGCTGCTCAAGTGCTTGGCACACATGTAGAAGGGGTCGACTATCACGATGTCCGGGGTCTTGTCTCTAATGATCCGCATCTCCATACTCAGCGAAAATAGCCGAACGAAGGTGTAGTGCAGCGGATGAAGGTTAAACATAGCAAAGATGTCATCAAACCGCAGGACGATCGTACCCCCGATGTCGCCATCCACAAAGCCCTTGCCCTCTGGCACCTTGGCCACGAAAATCGGGTATGCCACATCCTTCTCTCTGAGACGCCGCTTCTCCAAAGAAAGAACACTGTCGTGCAGACTCCGCATAGCACCGGTTGCAGCATTCAGCATATTTGGCGGTAGCATCGCCCTACCCGCAACATGCACCCTCCTCGAGATATCCTTAGGTGAAGGTGGCCCGTCCTGAGCATGGATCGAACTCGGTGCCGGCTGGCTCGCACCGGCGCCCTTGTTAGTCTTTCGTTTCTGTCCCTTCTTCTTGATCTCCTGTAATGGGACCGAGTTCTGCTCACAGGCCGCCTTCTTGAGCGTGTTGGGGCTGATAATATTTCGCACCTCAGCTATCTGAGGCTCGGTGAAGGTGGGAGCTGGAGGCGTGTCCTGAGAACTGAACGCCAGACGACGCCTGTTGCAATTGGAATTCTCCGTCGTACCAGCTAGATCGCGGTGGTCTTGGTTGGGTTCTTGAGAAAGAGGCCCGCAGAACTCGTCAGCGTACCCATGTTCGGCAAAGTACTTATCAACGTTGGTAAATGTACCGTCGTCGTTGTCGTTGCCGTCTGGATCCTATGCCATAGGGCTGTCCGGATCCTGTGCCATAGGGATGTCCGGCAGGTCTGGTAGCGTTGCGGCGTTCTTGCCATGGCTTGGCGCCGGCACGACTGGCGGTCTTGTCTGTGGGGTGGTGTCCCCCGCCCCCAAACGAATATGGCTCTTCGGCCAAAGAAGGGGCCAGTTTACGCAGGCGCTGAGGGTCATCTTATCTTCTTCGTTGGCCCCAGCGGGTCGAATCGGAGGTAACAGCTCGTCGCAGCCTGGCAGCACCCGAACCACTTCAACCCGATACATTGTGGGTGGCATCGGATTACCGTGGAACATGGGGTTGCCCGGTTGAACGATTCTGCCCTTGGCGACATCGACCAACTCGGCGCCCACGAAGTGCAGAAGAGTGCAAGGAACGTCGGCGGTGCCCTGCGAAAACATGTACAGGGCGTCAGGGATGCCCAGTCAAAGGCAAGGAGATGAAGTCATCGGCCGAGAGGCTTAGTTACCGTGATGCCGTCGAGCTCGGCTAATGTCGAGGCACCGCCAACGGCGGGCGTGCAACTGACGGAGGGGGCTCTTGTTGGCGAGGTGCCGGCCGGCGTACACCCAGGTGCATTAAGCTCCAATGCCCGTGCCGGCGCCGAAGACACGAATACCGCCTCCGCCGGAGACACTAATGGCGCCGCCGCCGGAGACACCAATGGCGCCGCCTGCGCGCTGTGCGAGTTGCTGGCCGTGAAGCTGGGAACCGGGGGAGGCCCTTGTTGGCCAGCCGCAATCCACGTCGTCAACCCATGAATCAACATAGGCACCATGGCGTTGAGCGTCGTTCCAAGTTGTTGTTGCACTTGCTCTTGGACAAGCTCCGGAATCCGCGCCACTTGTGCCTTGAGTTCTTCAACCTCGCGCGTCTGGCTTTCCGAGCTGGTCTTTTTCTCCTTCCGCACACCAGCGGTATAGTATGACCCCCATTTTGTGGACAAGCCTTTGTCGGCCACACGACCAGCTGACATCGGCTTAGTGAGCTTATCCTTGTTTTTTATTACGTTCAACGCCCTATTTAAAGGGGTGTCGAAAGGGGAGCTCTTAGACGACCCCGCACTACTGCTTTCAGTGTCCAGCGAAAGGAACGTGAACCATTTAGAAATATTGGGGATTAATTAGAGTGCAACCATATGGAGCTAATTACGCGGGGGTGTATTCCTTACCAGAAGAAGCTCAAGCGCCCTGGTCTTCGGATCCGTGGTAAGCTCCTTTGTTATCGGGTCCTCCTTGTACCGGGCCCTGACATAGTTCCTGGTCTGCTTGTCACTGTTGTATTTCTCGAAGCGGGGCGGTAGGCCTTGCTCGGCACGCTCCGCGTCCTCCTTGTCCCATATAGCCTCCGCCACTCTGTAACCGCCGGGACCAAGTTTGTGTTCCCGTAAGTTCAACTCCCGCATTTCTTTCCCCCACTGACTTGATTCGGAGGTTGCACTGCTCTCGCACTTATCTTGAACTCCTTGTACTCATCTTCGCTCATCAAAGGATATTTCGCCTTGATCTTCTCATAACTATCACCTTTATCAATCATTCTCTTCACCGCGCTTTTCCAAGTAGACAGGGTCGTGCTCATCTTCGTGAGGGCGGCACTGTTCACTTTATTCCCTGAGAGGCGTGTGTTTTCAAATTCGGTGGGGAACTTGTATCATTCGTGCAGCTTCGTGAAGAGGAGGTTGCATAAATTCCCTTGGTCCTTATGCCTAAGGTTCTCGGTGTTGATCGAGACGGTGCTCCGGAGAATGCACCCGAGCTGAACCGAGTACCCCTTGACTATATGTTTGGGCTCCGTTGCATTCCCGTCGGAGTCCACTTGAGTGAATTCCTCCTTGAGGGTGCAGAGCGCATTCGGGCGCCGGTCCTTCCTTTGCTTCTTCAGTTGGCTGCCATCTGTGTGTGCGCCGCCATCATCAGTGGTGGCATCCTCGGCGGCACAATCAGCGGTGTCATCCCCGACGCCACTAGGGGTTGTGTAATCAGGATCGGTGTCTTCCATGGCATCCTCATAGCGGTGAGGTTGTTCCTCCATCTCCTGGGACAGCTCCTAGAATTGCTTGCCGCCTGAACCACCGGCCTCATCATTGTGGGCCATGTTTCACTCTAAATAGGAAAAAAGTTTGGTCAAAAAGTTGGTTATTGTCAAGGAACAAGATCATGGTCTCATCATTTAGGGTTTGTCAACACCGAGGCACCCTAAAAGCCTAAGCTTTCATCATTTAGGGTTTGTCGATGCCGAGGCACCCTAAAATCCTAAGCGTACATCATTTAGATTCTCATCGACACCGAGGCATCCAGGGCAGCCAAGTTAAGTTTTCATCATTTAGGGTTTATCGATGCCGAGGCACCCTAGGTTGGGCCTAATCACTTGGCACTAATCACTTGGCTCTATTGCCACCTATGTTGGGTTTATCATCTAGGGTTTATCGATGCTAGGAGAATTCTAAGTTGGGCCTAATAACTTGGCTCTATTGCCACCTATGGTTTAATGCAGCAAGAATGGCAGGGCAGTTGATCCTACTTAACTAAGTACTAAGATACCCCGGCCCATGCATTAGTCGCAAGTACCCCATATGTCCTATTTTTAGCAAAGTCATGCTAAAATTCATGGAAAATTTTAGCATGACCTTTGCTAAAAATAGGACATATGGAGTACCCGAATTTGCCGGAACGGAAGTTAATCGACATTCCGGCAAACTCAAGGGCAACTCGGGGTACCTGCAAATTCATCACGACACAATGGTCGGAGACAAAACCCAGCAAACTAGCAAGATGATCATCATCTTTGCAAGACAGTAGCTCAAGTTTTTGACAGTAGCCTCTGAAGAAAACAGCATTGCAACATTCAAGTTCACAGGATAAAAAAATCATCCACATTCACCAACCCACATGATGTTAAAACCCACATGAGCTGTAAACAGACTTAAAAAACCCACATGATGTTATAACTATATACACTAAACATGATGATACCAAATGGGAAGGAAAATTGTATCACTCTAGATTAGTGTAGCCACTATCTAACAAAACCAGAATGTTAACAAAATTACACCATGATGATACCAAATTCTTGTAGCAATACAATGAGTTCACAGGATAAAAAAATCATCCACATTCACCAACCCAAACTGGTGGAGATACAACAAACCAGAACCTCCCAGGTTTCTGCCATTTTATTTTTCCCACCGTATATGTTTTTTGATTCATGTCATGGTACTTGCTGTCAAACCAAGTATTTTCTTTCTACATAATCTGGGAAGTTACCTTCTTACTGTCTCACTATCTTACTGTCTCGCTACAAAAAACTAGTATGCTTAGTTGAGACTAGTATGCTTAGTTGCATTATGACAGGCAAAAACTACAAATATTTGTGTTTTTAGTTGAGCAATGCAGCGACAGTGTGATAGGCAAGTTTCAGCTGGCAAAGTGTCACGATTCAGACAACAGAGCAGCTAAGCATAGCAAGTGGATAGTTTAGTCGGTATACTAGTACTCTTTAGAAAGTATGAGACATATATTATCTGGAGGAGACTTCGTCGCAGAGTTGCCTGTGAATTGAAAATACAACGAGATCAGCAAAGGACAGTAAGATATATACTGAAATTATCATAACAAAATGCCAGCTACTGCCATGGTCAAAGAATAGATTATGATAGCTGGACAAGTACAGGTCAAACTAGATAATTTTCAGAACCGGTTTAACCACCGCAGGATAAAACAATGCATCCAAGACTGGGCTTAGACTAATATCCTCATAGCATAATCTGACATCAAGCAAATAATATAAGAATAGTGAAAATGTACCTAGGAGTAACAAGACTGCACTTGCCAATAATGTTTTATTTAATGAAGCAAACCAGATTTATGTACAACCACATAGTGTCACAAGTATAGGTTTCCATTTTTCTTTGCGGCCAGATACATCAAGAAGACCAACAGGTTTCCTACTCATCCTTCATTCTATACCTCACCTAAAAGACAAAATATACGTTTATTGCACACCTGATCATTGAGTCGCATTGACGGTTACGAATAGTGTGATAATACTGACCAGCTCAATTAAAATATATTAAGCTCACAATGTGATGGAATAGTTACTTTATGGCCATATGCCCCACATAAATGCAGGCATGTAATCCCCAAGAACTGACTAGCAGCTCAACAAAAATGCATCAAATTCTTAGTTTACCCAAAAACCAAGGCAATCTGTAGCCATGCTATACTAAATTCTAACTATAACAAGGATACTCACTGCACTAGACATCAAAGGGCTGTCCAAAAGCAAACTCAGTTCCCATTTGTTGCTCAAGTAAATAGCAGGCATGCCTCACATGTTTTTGTTCTAGAAAAACACAGACTCCGGCTTCGACAGCATAATACAGAGTACTGAATCAACATTGTGAATACAAGATCCTCCACCACTGCAGGTAACACCAACAGCCACAGGGAGCCCTAACTTAGTCCAAAATGACATGGCTAGGTCTCAGGTTTTCCCCACTATAAACATGGAAGAACACACATAGAGATCCATGGATCGCACCCTGCCCCCAGCTACGCGCTGTACCGATCATGCCCTGGCACCTGCGCATCAACACAGCAACTAATCACACGGCCGCATCCGCCCTCTCACGCGCCAGCCCACACACCTACGCATCGCGTCAGAGCGCAGCCATGGCATTCAATCAACACACGACCAGTATAAATCTACTCTGATTTCGCAGGCCCGGAGGAGCAGGGGACGGATTCGGCACGAATACGCAGCAGGGCGGGCTGGGGAAGAAGGAGGGAGGGGGGAGTGTTGGGGCGGGCGGCGCTTACGGATTGCTCGGAGTGCCAGGCGAGGCCGCGGAAACTAGGAGATGGGCTTGGGGTAGGGTCGCCTCACTCACCTGCTGGCTAGCGCGCCGGCGTCGGGGAGAGGCGGGCGGGTTCGGGTGGCGTGAGCAAGGAGGTTGGTCGGTGCGGCGGTCCTTGATCTACGATGGCGGTCCTCCTCGATCTGTGGCGGCGGTCCTCCTCAAGAGTCACTTGGCAGCAGCAGCTTCCCAGCCCGTCGGGGCACTCCTCCCTGGTCTGGACTGGCCACGCTGCTCGGGGACGGTGAAGGAGGCGAGGGGGGCAGCGAGGGGGACAGCGAACACGGGGGGCAGCGGGTGAGATCGATGAGGCAGGGGAGAGATTAGATAGATTGGGGATTTAGTGTGGGAGGAAGCTTTCTAATGGCGCACCACCCCCTCGTGCGCCATAAGTACGACTATTCTAATGGCGCACCACCCCTCGGTGCGCCATTAGAATTTTGTTTTAATCTAGCCCACTAGCCATATCTACAACCTAACCCTATCTACAATAGAACCCACCCACTAGCCCGACTGGTCAGCATGCAGCACACACACCAGGAGGTCCTGGGTTCGATTCCCAGGCTCCCCAATTTTTTTATGCATTTTAAATGCTGTTTTTTATATTTATTTGTGTTTAAATATGTTCAAACTTGTTTAAATCATAACAATAATATTTTTTATAAAAAACAGTAATAATTTTTTTAAAAATATGTTCAAATTTGTTACTTGAAAATATCATCGGCGGCGGCGGTGGAGCAGGGGAGGGTGCGGGGGGTGCCCGTTGGCGGCGGTGGAGCGGGGGAGGGTGCGGGGGGCCGGGTGCTCGGCGGCCCGGTGGAGCGGGGGAGGGTTGCGGTGGGTCGTCGGCGGCGGTGGAGCTAGCGGGGGAGGGTGCAGGTGGGATCGAGATGGAGGGGGGTCGAGATCGAGATGGAGGGGGAATCAAGATCGAGATGGAGGGGGATCGAGATCAAGTGTCCTCATGAATTCAAAAAGTGCCCATGAAATTTAAAAATATTCATGATATCAAAAGGTGCCCATGAAATACAATCGAGAAATGAAGACTACGATTTAAATACAATCGATCTTAGCTAGCTATCTGTTCACAATCTTCTTGCCCTTCTTTTTCGCAAATGGAGTTCTTCTGTGGAACGGACGTCCTTTAGGTAGGGTGGTCCTGCTTCTTCTTGTGGTGTGTGCTGCTACTTCATCGTCGTCATCATGTTCGATCTTCAGGTCGCCGTACTTGTCGAAGTCTTGCTCATTGGCTACTCCATCCATTCCGATGATCTTCCTTTTGCCTCTCCTCACGACAACACCGGTCTTCTTTTAGGACGCTCTTGGCCCATCTGACACGGAACATCGGGACCTTCTCTCCAGCGTAGCTCAGCTCCCAGATCTCCTCGATCCTTCCGTAGTATCTCTCCTTGTCGTTACCGGTGTAGGATTCCATCATTACCCCAGAGTTCTGATAACCATCGCTCTTCATGTCCTTGTCCTCGGTGTAGAATGTGTAGCCGTTGATATCGTACGCCTCATAGGTCATCAGGTTGTGCTCGGCGCCCTGTGACAAGGCGAATATGAGTTGTTCTTCCGCGGAAGAATCCTCATGTAAAGGGTACAACAGAAGCTTCTGCTTGAACCAACGCGTGAAACATGAGTTGTGCTCTTTGAGTATATCTCCGTCCGTCCTCTGTTGGCCTCGGTCATTGTACGTCTTCTCAATAAAGGTTTTGTGCTCTACCACCCAAGGATCGACCACGTCTATGTGTTGTAGCACGACTAGGTTTGCTCTTTCAAAGTCGGCGAGTCGACCCTCGAAGTCGACATGCATTTCGCGGCGACCCTCATGGTGACCCCATCCAGCGAGCCTGCCGAGGTGCCTGTTGACGGGCAGACCAACGGGGTTCTCGATGCCTAGATAATTCATGCAGTAGGAGATGCACTCTTCGGTCAGAAAGCCCCTGGCTATACTTCCCTCTGGACATGACATGTTGCAAACGTATCCTTTAATGACACCATTCATCCTTTCGAACGGCATCATGCTGTGCAGGAACGTCGGCCCGAGTTGGATGATATCCTCCACGATATGGACCAGCAGATGCACCATAACGTCGAAGAATGCGGGCGGGAAGTACATCTCAAGCTTTCATAGTATCACCATGATCTCTTCCTGTAGCCTTCTGAGTTGCCTCACGCCAATCGACTTTCGAGAGATGACGTCGAAAAAGTTGCATAGGCCAACTAGTGTTTCACAGACGTGCGCATCCATGATCCCACGGATTGCAACTAGAAGTATCTGCGTCATCAGCACGTGACAGTCGTGAGACTTCATCCCGCTGAACTTCTGCTTCGCTGGGTCTAGGTATCTGCTTATCTTCCCCGCGTAACCGTAAGGAAGTTTTACTCCTAGGAGGCAGGTGAAAAACTGCTCGATCTCCTCCTGACTTAGAGTGAAGCACGCGGGAGGGTGGTCATTTCCGGTCTTCTTGGCCTTTTTGCCTTCGCGACGACTTTCTGTGTCCTACTTCGCCTCATCATCATCATTAGCGTGAAGCTACTGCCTGATGCCCATTGATTTCAAGTCTGCCCTTGCTTTCGGCCCATCTTTGGTCCTCTCTGGCATGTTGAGCAGGGTACCAAGCAGACTCGCGCACACGTTCTTCGTGATATGCATGACATCAAGGCTGTGAGGCACACGGTGGATCTTCCAGTACGGCAAGTCCCAGAAAACAGACCTCGTTTTCCATACCTTCAGCAGCGGCTCTGGCGCCTTTCACTTCTTTCTCGGCTCTGGTGCCTTTTGCTTCTTTCCCGGCAGTGGGCAGTCTTTCCAATTTTTCAACAGCTCGTCTATTTCCTCGCCGCTCCTTGTACACGGGCGTTTTCGGGGTTCGGTTTCACCATCGAACAGATCCTTGCGTTTCCTCCACGGGTCATCGTCACGAAGCCACCTTCGATGTCCCATGAACACGGTTTTCGAAGATCCGGGATCTTTATCTAGCTGGCGATACATTGTGTCATCCATGCACCTTACGCATCCAGAAAATCCGTGGACTACCTGCCCCGCGAGATATCCGTAACCGAGATAGTCGTGCACCGTCGTGAGCAGTGCGGCTCTCATAGGGAAATATTCTTTCTCTGCGGCGTCCCACGTATTGGCTGGCGTTTTCCACAGCGTTTCTAGCTCCTCCTTCAGCAGCCCCAGATACAGATTGATGTCGTTCCCTGGTTGTTTCGGCCCTTCAATTAGCATACACATGTGAATGTACTTCCTCTTCATGCACAACCAGGGGGGAAGGTTGTACATCCACACAAACACAGGCCAGGTGCTATGTGTGCTTCTCTGGCTGCCAAACGGATTGACTCCATCGGTGCTCGTGCCCAGCACGATGTTCCTTGGATCCTTCCCAAATTCTGGGTATTCGAAGTTCAACGCTTGCCACTGGCTCGCATCCTTAGGGTGACTCAGCATCTTGTCTTTTTTATTTATCTCCGGATCATTTCCGTCATCTTCCCGCTTCTTCTCCTCCCTATCTACGTGCCAACGCAGGAGCTTTGCTACCTTAGGGTCTGCGAAATACCGCTGCAGACGAGGAGTGATCGGAAAGTACCACACCGATTTTCGAGGAGCTTTCTTCCTCTTCTTGTATCGAGTGACGCCGCACACCGGACATATGATAGACTCCGCGTGCTCTTCCCGATAAATGATACAATTGTTCATGCACACATGGTATTTCACGTGCGCTAAATCCAGAGGACACATGATTTTCTTCGCCTCCTCGAAACTGGTCGGGCACTTGTTCCCCTTGGGAAGACGTTCGTGCCAGAATGATATGTTCTCGTCGAAGCATGCGTCAGTCATTTTGTGTTTTACCTTCATCTCTAGAGCCATGAGCGTTACTTTCAGGCGGGTATCCTCGGGCCTGCATCCTTCATACAATGGAGTAACCGCGTCTATCTCCAGTTGATCCAGCTTGGCTTTCTCTCGGGCGGCAGCTCTTGCGTTATCCGTCTGCTTGAGAAGCAGCTCTTGAATATGAGCGTCCTGCACCCAGCCTCCATCGTCGTCTACTCCAGCATCTTCATCTTCATGATCATGCCCTTTGTCTTGATCTTCCTCATCATCATGTACAACATCTTCTACATGATGACTGTGTACATCATCACCGTCGTGATCATGTCCTGGAGATTCTTCGTCTTCTCGCCCGCCCTCGCGGCGGTGGTACTTGTCTTGTTGCCCTTCCTCATTTCTTGCCCGGCCCCCATGGACGACTTCATAGTCATCTTCATCACCTTGCCACCGATAGCCATCCATGAAACCACGCAAGAGCAGGTGGTCCCGCACCTGCCCGGAATCCGGGTCCGCAATAAGGCTCTTCAGCTTGCATCTTCGACACGGACATCTTATCTCCGTCTCGTTCTTTTGAAGCATCTCGGCCTTCGCGGATCTCAAAAACCTATTCACGATGCCTTCAGTCATCGTGCGGACCATGGTCGTCTGCGGGGTAGAGCAAAACGATATTTTAGAACCAAGAAAAAATTTGGCATGACCTTCCCTAAAAATAGGACCAAAAAGAATGCATAGTTCCAAAATTCTCGCCAAAACGGAAATGAATCAAAACATTCCGGAAAAATATTGGCAACTATCGCATTTCAAATACCGGTACCTTCAAACACAAACATATATGCAACACCACAAACACATGCAACACCACAAACATACATAGATCTAGCTAGGCCACAAAAAGTGCATGTGCACGTTGTTGGAGCGAGCTAGGGAGAAAAAAAGTAGATCTACATCATGAAGATAGCTTTCCCCTTACTTACCTATCAAAAAAAGGTAATTTCACCACTTAATTTTGATGAATCTATGGTGGAAATGAGGTGAGGAGGAGGAGGCAGCCGAAAGCTTGGAGAAGGAGGTGGAGGGAATGAAGTGGGGAAAGTGAGTGGGTAGGTGTGGGGCTGTCCAAAATATCTTGTTGGGGTCCCAGGTTACTAATGGTGCACCACCAGCAAATGTGCCATTAGTAACCCTGGTTACTAATGGCACACCTGCAGGTGGTGCGCCATTAGTAGTTTTGCAAAAAAGTAAAAAAAAAATATATACTAATGGCGCACCGGGTAATAGTGCGTCATTACTAGTTTAAACTAGTAATGGCGCACTGTCAAACGGTGCGCCATTATTAGTTTTGCAAAAAAAAGAATAAAAAAATCACAGTAATGGCACACTGTCTGCCTGGTGCGCCATTACTAGTTAGAACTAGTAATGGTGCACTTCGACCTGATGCGCCATTATTTGTATAGAAAAATGGAAAAAAAATAATACTAGTAGCGCACCCTGTTTTTGGTGCGCCATTAGTGTCTTCCACACTAATGGCGCATCACCAACCGGTGCGCCATTAGTATATAGTAGTGGCGCACTGCTTCCATGATGCACCATTAGTATCAATCCTATCTATAGCCCTTTTCCTAGTAGTGTAGGACTAGGGAGTCCTAGTAGGACTCCACACTTGGCGCGCCCCCTCCTAGGGTCGGCCTCCTCCTCCCTTGCTCCTTTATATACGGGTGCAGGGGGGCACCCCAAAGACACAACAATTGATCCTTGAGATCTATTAGCCGTGTGCGGTGCCCTCCTCCACCATAATCCACGATAATATTGTAGTGGTGCTTAGGCGAAGCCCTGCGACGGTAGAACATCAAGATCGTCACCACGCCGTCATGCTGACGGAACTTTTCCCCGACATTCTGCTGGATCGGAGTCCGGGGATCGTCATCGAGCTAAACGTGTGCTAGAACTCGGAGGTGCCGTAGTTTTGGTTCTTGATCGGTCGAGCCGTGAAGACGTACGACTACATCAACCGCGTTGTGCTAACGCTTCCGCTTCCGGTCTACGAGGGTACGTAGACAACACTCCACCCTCTCGTTGTTATGCATCACCATGATCTTGCGTGTGCGTAGGAAATTTTTGAAATTACTACGTTCCCCAACAGTGGCATCCGAGCCAGGTTTTATGCGTTGATGTAATATACACGAGTAGAACACAAGTAAGTTGTGGGCGATATAAGTCATACTGCTTACCAGCATGTCACACTTTCGTTCGGCGGTATTGTTGGATGAAGCGGCCCGGACCGACATTACACGTACGCTTACGCGAGACTGGTTTTACCGCCGTGCTATGCACACAGGTGACTAGCGGGTGTTAGTTTCTCCAACTTTAGTTGAACCGAGTATGGCTACGCCCGGTGCTTGAGAAGGTTAAAACAGCACCAACTTGACAAACTATCGTTGTGGTTTTGATGCGTAGGTAAGAACGGTTCTTGCTAAGCCCGTAGCAGCCACGTAAAACTTGCAACAATAAAGTAGAGGACGTCTAACTTGTTTTTGCAGGGCAAGTTGTGATGTGATATGGTCAAGACGTGATGAGATATAAGTTGTTATATAAGATGATCATGTTTTGTTGAAGTTATCGACAACTGGCAGAAGCCTTATGGTTGTCTCTTTATTGCATAAGATGCAAGCACCAAATAATTGCTTTATTTTATCGCTATGCGATAGCAATAGTTGCAAGAGAAATAGTTGGCGAGACGACCATGTGACGACACATTGATATAGATCAAGATGATGGAGATCATGGTGTCATGCCGGTGACGATGGAGATCATGACAGTACTTTGGAGATGGAGATCAAAGGCGCAAGATGATCATGGCCATATCATGTCACATATTATGATTGCATATGATGTTTATCTTTTATGCATCTTATTTTGCTTAGTTCGACGGTAGCTTTATAAGATTAAAATTTCAAGGTATAAGTGTTCTCCCTGAGTATGCACCGTTGCCAAAATTCGTCGTGCCCAGACACCACGTGATGATCGTGTGTGATAAGCTCTACGTCCATCTACAACGGGTGCAAGCCAGTTTTGCACACGCAGAATACTCAGGTTAAACTTGACAAGCCTAGCATATGCAGATATGGCCTCGGAACACTGAGACCGAAAGGTCGAGCGTGAATCATATAGTAGATATGATCAACATAATGATGTTCACCATTGAAAGCTACTCCATTTCACGTGATGATCGGTTATGGTTTAGTTGATTTGGATCACGTGATCACTTAGATGATTAGAGGGATGTCTATCTAAGTGGGAGTTCTTAAGTAATATGATTAATTGAACTTTAATTTATCATGAACTTAGTCCTGGTAGTATTAGCATATCTATGTTGTAGATCAATAGCTCGTGATGTTGCTCCCCGTTTAATTTTTATATGTTCCTAGAGAAAACTAAGTTGAAAAATGTTAGTAGCAATGATGCGGATTGGATCCGTGATCTGAGGTTTATCCTCATTGCTGCACAGAAGAATTATGTCCTTGATGCACCGCTAGGTGACCGACCTATTGCAGGAGCAGATGCAGACGTTATGAACGATTTGGCTAGCTCAATATGATGACTACTTGATAGTTTAGTGCACCATGCTTAACAGCTTAGAATCAGGATTTCAAAGACGTTTTGAACGTCATGGACCATATGAGATGTTCCAGGAATTGAAGTTAATATTTCAAGTAAATACCTGAGTTGAGAGATATGAAGTCTCCAACAAGTTCTATAGCTAAAAGATGGAGGAGAATAGCTCAAGCAGTGAGCATGTGCTCAGATTGTCTAGGTACTACAATCGCTTGAATCAAGTGGGAGTTAATCTTTCAGATAAAATAGTGATTGACAGAATTCTCTAGTCACCATCACCAAGTTAGTAGAACTTCGTGATGAACTATGATATGCAAGGGATAACGGAAATGATTCCCAAGCTCTTCGTAATGCTGAAATCGACGAAGGTAGAAATCAAGAAAAATATCAAGTGTTGATGGTAGACAAGGCCACTAGTTTCAAGAAAAGGGCAAAGGGAAGAAGGGGAACTTCAAGAAGAACGGCAAGCAAGTTGCTGCTCAAGTAAAGAAGCCCAAGTCTGATCCTAAGCCTGAGACTAAGTGCTTCTACTGCAAAGGGACTGGTCACTGGAAGCGGAACTGCCCCAAGTATTTGGCGGATAAGAAGGATGGCAAAGTGAACAAAGGTATATTTGATATACAGATTATTGATGTGTATTTTACTAGTGTTCGTAGCAAACCCTCGGTATTTGATACTGGTTCAGTTGCTAAGAGTAGTAACTCGAAACGGGAGTTGCAGAATGAACAGAGACTAGTTAAGGGTGAAGTGATGATGTGTGTTGGAAGTGGTTCCAAGATTGATATGATCATCATCACACACTCCCTATACTTTCGGGATTAGTGTTAAACCTAAATAAGTGTTATTTGGTGTTTGCATTGAGCATGAATATGATTTGATCATGTTTATTGCAATACGGTTATTCATTTAAGTAAGAGAATAAATTGTTATTATGTTTACATATATGGTTACACACCCAATGAAAATGGTTCATTGGATCTCGATCGTAGTGATACACATATTCATAATATTGAAACCAAAAGATGCAAAGTTAATAATGATAGTGCAACTTATTTGTGGCACTGCCGTTTAGGTCATATTGGAGTAAAGCGCATGAAGAAACTCCATGCTGATGGACTTTTGGAATCACTTGATTATGAATCAGTTGATGCTTGCGAACCATGCCTCATGGGCAAGATGACTAAGACTCTGTTCTCTGGAACAATGCAGCAAGCAACAGATTTGTTGGAAATCATGCATACTGATGTATGTGGTCCGATGAATATTGAAGCTCGCGGCAGGTATCATTATTTTCTGATCTTCACAGATGATTTGAGCAGATATGAGTATATCTACTTGATGAAACACAAGTCTGAAACATTTGAAAAGTTCAAAGAATTTCAGAGTAAAGTGGAGAATCATCGTAACAAAAATAAAAGTTTCTACGATATGATCGCAGAAGTAATATATTTGAGCTACGAGTTTGGCCTTCAGTTAAAAACAATGTGAAATAGTTTCACGACTCACGCCACCTGGAACACCACAGCATAAAGGTGTGTCCGAACGTCATAACCGTACTGTATTAGATATGGTAGGATCCATCATGTCTCTTACCTATCTACCACTATCATTTTGGGGTTTCGCATTAGAGACAGCTGCATTCACCGTATGAACTATGGTTTGGCAAGAAACCTAAGCTGTCATTTCTTAAAGTTTGAGGTTGCAATGCTTACGTGAAAAAGTTTCAACCTGATAAACAAATTGGAGAAGTGCGTCTTCATAGGATACCCAAAAGAAAATGTTGGGTACACCTTCTATCACAGATCCGAAGGCAAAAAATTCGTTGCTTTGAATGGATCCTTTCTAGAAAAGGAGGTTCTCTCGAAAGAAGTGAGTGGGAGGAAAGTAGAACTTGATGAGGTAACTGTACCTGCTCCCTTATTGGAAAGTAGTTCATCACAGAAATCTTTTCCTGTGATTACAACACCAATTAGTGAGGAAGCTAATGATGATGATCATGTAACTTCAGATCAAGTTACTACCGAACCTCGTAGGTAAATCAGAGTGAGATCCGCACCAGAGTGGTACGGTAATCCTGTTCTGGGGGTCATGTTACTTGACCATGACGAGCCTACGAACTATGAGAAAGCGATGATGAGCCCAGATTCCGCGAAATGGCTTGAGGCCATGAAATCTAAGATGAGATCCATGTATGAGAACAAAGTATGGACTTTGATTGACTTGCCCATTGATCGGCGAGCCATTGATATAAAATGGATCTTCAAGAGGAAGACGGACGCTGATAGTAGTCTCACTATCTACAAAAGCTAGAATTGTCGCAAAAAGGTTTTCGACAAGTTCAAGGTGTTGACTACGATGAGAGTTTCTCACTCGTATCTATGCTTAAGTCTGTCCGAATCATGTTAGCAATTGCCGCATTTTATGAAATCTGGCAAGTGGATAAACAAAACTGCATTCCTTAATAGATTTATTAAAGAAGAGTTGTATATGATGCAACAAGAAAGTTTTGTCAATCCTAAAGGTGCTAACAAAATATGCAAGCTCCAGCGATCCATCTTTGGACTGGTGCAAGAATCTCGAAGTTGGAATATACGCTTTGATAAGTTGATCAAAGCATATAGTTTTATACAGACTTGTAGTGAAGCCTGTATTTACAAGAAAGTGAGTGGGAGCACTACAACATTTCTAATAAGTATATGTGAATAACATATTGTTGATCGGAGATAATGTAGAATTATTCTGCAAAGCATAAAGGAGTGTTTGAAAGGAGTTTTTCAAAGAAAGACCTCGGTGAAGCTGCTTACATATTGAGCATCAAGATCTATAGAGATAGAGCAAGACGCTTGATAAGTTTTCAATGAGTACATACCTTGACAAGATTTTGAAGTAGTTCAAAATAGAACAGTCAAAAAAAGAGTTCTTGCCTGTGTTACAAGGTGTGAAGTTGAGTAAGACTTAAAACCCGATCACGACAGAAGATAGAGAGAGAATGAAAGTCATTCCCTATGCCTTGGCCATAGGTTCTATAAAATATGCCATGCTGTGTACCAGATCTATTGTATACCCTACACTGTTTTTGGCAAGGGAGTACAATAGTGATCTAGGAGTAGATCACTGGACAGCGGTCAAATTATCCTTAGTGAAATAAGGATATGTTTCTCGATTATGGAGGTGACAAAAAGGTTCATCGTAAAGGGTTACGTCGATGCAAATTTTGACACTGGTCCAGATGACTCTAAGTCTCAATCTGGATACATATTGAAAGTGGGAGCAATTAGCTAGAATAGCTCCGTGCAGAGCATTGTTGACATAGAAATTTGCAAAATACTTACGGATCTGAATGTACTTCTCTCATAAGCAAAACATGATCACACCTTAGTACTCTTTGCGTGTTAATCACATAGCAACATGATAGATTATTGACTCTAGTAAACCCTTAGGGTGTTGGTCACATGACGATGTGAACTATGGGTGTTAATCACATGGTGATGTGAACTATTGGTGTTAAATCACATGGCAATGTGAACTAGATTATTGACTCTAGTGCAAGTGGGAGACTGAAGGAAATATTCCCTAGAGGCAATAATAAAGTTATTATTTATTTCCTTATATCATGATAAATGTTTATTATTCATGCTAGAATTGTATTAACTGGAAACATAATACATGTGTGAATACATAGACAAACAGAGTGTCACTAGTAAGCCTCTACTTGACTAGCTCGTTGATCAAAGATAGCTATGTTTCCTAACCATAGACATGAGTTGTCATTTGATTAACGGGATCACATCATTAGGAGAATGATGTGATTGACTTGACCCATTCCGCGAGGATAGCACTTGATCGTTTAGTTTGTTGCTATTGCTTTCTTCATGACTTATACATGTTCCTATGACTATGAGATTATGCAACTCCCGTTTACCGGAGGAACACTTTGTGTGCCACCAAACGTCACAACATAACTGGGTGATTATAAAGGTGCTCTACAGGTGTCTCCGAAGGTACTTGTAGGGTTGGCGTATTTCGAGATTAGGATTTGTCACTCCGATTGTCGGAGAGGTATCTCTGGGCCCTCTCGGTAATGAACATCACTTAAGCCTTGCAAGCATTGCAACTAATGAGTTAGTTGCAGGATGATGTATTACGGAACGAGTAAAGAGACTTGCCGGTAACGAGATTGAACTAGGTATTGAGATACCGACGATCGAATCTTGGGCAAATAACATACCGATGACAAAGGGAAGAACATATGTTGTTATGCGGTCTGACCGATAAAGATCTTCGTAGAATATGTGGGAGCCAATATGAGCATCCAGGTTCCGCTATTGGTTATTGACCGGAGACGTGTCTCGGTCATGTCCACATTGTTCTCGAACCCGTAGGGTCCGCACGCTTAAGGTTTCGATGACAGTTATATTATGAGTTTATGAGTTTTGATATACCGAAGGAGTTCGGAGTCCCGGATGAGATCGGGGACATGACGAGGAGTCTCGAAATGGTCGAGACGTAAAGATCCATATATTGGACGACTATATTCGGACATCGGAAAGGTTCCGAGTGATTCGGGTATTTTTCGAAGTACCGGAGAGTTACGGGAATACGTATTGGGCCTTATTGGGCCATACGGGAAAGAAGGAAAAGGGCCTCAAGGGTGGCCGCACCCCTCCCCTTGGTCTGGTCCGAATTGGACTAGGGAAGGGGGGCGCCCCCTTCCTTCCTTCTCCTTTTCCCTTCCTCTTTTCCTATTCCATATGGGAGGTGGAATCCTACTAGGACTAGGGAGTCCTAGTAGGACTCCACACTTGGCGCGCCCCCTCCTAGGGCCGGCCTCCTCCTCCCTTGCTCCTTTATATACGGGTGCAGGGGGCACCCCAAAGACACAACAATTGATCCTTGAGATCTATTAGCCGTGTGCGGTGCCCTCCTCCACCATAATCCTCGATAATATTGTAGCGGTGCTTAGGCGAAGCCCTGCGACGTTAGAACATCAAGATCGTCACCACGCCGTCATGCTGGCGGAACTCTTCCCCGACATTCTGCTGGATCGGAGTCCGGGGATCGTCATCGAGCTGAACGTGTGCTAGAACTCGGAGGTGCCGTAGTTTCGGTGCTTGATCAGTCGAGCCGTGAAGACGTACGACTACATCAACCGCATTGTGCTAACGCTTCCACTTCCGGTCTACGAGGGTACGTAGACAACACTCTCCCCTCTCGTTGCTATGCATCACCATGATCTTGCGTGTGCGTAGGAAATTTTTGAAATTGCTACGTTCCCCAACAGTGGCATCCAAGCCAGGTTTTATGCGTTGATGTAATATGCACGAGTAGAACACAAGTGAGTTGTGGGCGATATAAGTCATACTGCTTACCAGCATGTCACACTTTGGTTCGGCAGTATTGTTGGATGAAGCGGCCCGGACCGACATTACGCGTACGCTTACGCGAGACTGGTTTTATCGCCGGGATATGCACACAGGTGACTAGCGGGTGTCAGTTTCTCCAACTTTAGTTGAACCGAGTGTGGCTACGCCCAGTGCTTGAGAAGGTTAAAACAGCACCAACTTGACAAACTATCGTTGTGGTTTTGATGCGTAAGTAAGAACGGTTCTTTCTAAGACCGTAGCAGCCACGTAAAACTTGCAACAATAAAGTAGAGGACGTCTAACTTGTTTTTGCAGGGCATGTTGTGATGTGGTATGGTCAAGACGTGATGAGATATAAGTTGTTGTATACGATGATCACGTTTTGTTGAAGTTATCGACAACTGGCAGAAGCCTTATGGTTGTCTCTTTATTGCATAAGATGCAAGCACCAAATAATTGCTTTACTTTATCGCTATGCGATAGCAATAGTTGGCGAGACGACCATGTGATGACACATTGATATAGATCAAGATGATGGAGATCATGGTGTCATGTCGGTGACGATGGAGATCATGACAGTAGTTTGGAGATGGAGATCAAAGGCGCAAGATGATCATGGCCATATCATGTCACATATTATGATTGCATATGATGTTTATCTTTTATGCATCTTATTTTGCTTAGTTCGACGGTAGCTTTATAAGATGATCCCTTACTAAAATTTCAAGGTATAAGTGTTCTCCCTGAGTATGCACCGTTGCCAAAGTTCGTCGTGCCCAGACACCACGTGATGATCGTGTGTGATAAGCTCTACGTCCATCTACAACGGGTGCAAGCCAGTTTTGCACACGCAAAATACTCAGGTTAAACTTGACGAGCCTAGCATATGCAGATATGGCCTCGGAACACTGAGACCGAAAGATCGAGCGTGAATCATATAGTAGATATGATCAACATAATGATGTTCACCATTGAAAGCTACTCCATTTCACGTGATGATCGGTTATGGTTTAGTTGATTTGGATCACGTGATCACTTAGATGATTAGAGGGATGTCTATCTAAGTGGGAGTTTTTAAGTAATATGATTAATTGAACTTTAATTTATCATGAACTTAGTCCTGGTAGTATTAGCATATCTATGTTGTAGATCAATAGCTCGCGATGTTGCTCCCCGTTTAATTTTTATATGTTCCTAGAGAAAACTAAGTTGAAAAATGTTAGTAGCAATGATGCGGATTGGATCCGTGATCTGAGGTTTATCCTCATTGCTGCACAGAAGAATTATGTCCTTGATGCACCGCTAGGTGACCGACCTATTGCAGGAGCAGATGCAGACGTTATGAACGATTTGGCTAGCTCAATATGATGACTACTTGATAGTTTAGTGCACCATGCTTAACAGCTTAGAATCAGGATTTCAAAGACGTTTTGAACGTCATGGACCATATGAGATGTTCCAGGAATTGAAGTTAAATTTTCAAGTAAATACCCGAGTTGAGAGATATGAAGTCTCCAACAAGTTCTATAGCTAAAAGATGGAGGAGAATAGCTCAAGCAGTGAGCATGTGCTCAGATTGTCTAGGTACTACAATCGCTTGAATCAAGTGCGAGTTAATCTTCCAGATAAAATAGTGATTGACAGAATTCTCTAGTCACCATCACCAAGTTAGTAGAACTTCGTGATGAACTATGATATGCAAGGGATAACGGAAATGATTCCCAAGCTCTTCGTAATGCTGAAATCGACGAAGGTAGAAATCAAGAAAAATATCAAGTGTTGATGGTAGACAAGGCCACTAGTTTCAAGAAAAGGGCAAAAGAAAGAAGGGGAACTTCAAGAAGAACGGCAAGCAAGTTGCTGCTCAAGTGAAGAAGCCCAAGTCTGATCCTAAACCTGAGACTAAGTGCTTCTACTTCAAAGGGACTGGTCACTGGAAGCGGAACTGCCCAAAGTATTTGGCGGATAAGAAGGATGGCAAAGTGAACAAAGGTATATTTGATATACAGATTATTGATGTGTATTTTACTAGTGTTCGTAGCAAACCCTCGGTATTTGATACTGGTTCAGTTGCTAAGAGTAGTAACTCGAAACGGGAGTTGCAGAATGAACAGAGACTAGTTAAGGGTGAAGTGATGATGTGTGTTGGAAGTGGTTCCAAGATTGATATGATCATCACCGCACACTCCCTATACTTTTGGGATTAGTGTTAAACCTAAATAAGTGTTATTTGGTGTTTGCATTGAACATGAATATGATTTGATCATGTTTATTGCAATACGGTTATTCATTTAAGTAAGAGAATAAATTGTTATTATGTTTACATATATGGTTACACACCCAATGAAAATGGTTCCTTGGATCTCGATCGTAGTGATACACATATTCATAATATTGAAACCAAAAGATGCAAAGTTAATAATGATAGTGCAACTTATTTGTGGCACTGCCGTTTAGGTCATATTGGAGTAAAGCGCATGAAGAAACTCCATGCTGATGGACTTTTGGAATCACTTGATTATGAATCAGTTGATGCTTGCGAACCATGCCTCATGGGCAAGATGACTAAGACTCCGTTCTCCGGAACAATGCAACAAGCAACAGATTTGTTGGAAATCATGCATACTGATGTATGTGGTCCGATGAATATTGAAGCTCGCGGCAGGTATCATTATTTTCTGATCTTCACAGATGATTTGAGTAGATATGAGTATATCTACTTGATGAAACACAAGTTTGAAACATTTGAAAAGTTCAAAGAATTTCAGAGTGAAGTGGAGAATCATCGAAAAAAAATAAAAGTTTCTACGATATGATCGCAGAAGTAAAATATTTGAGTTACGAGTTTGGCCTTCAGTTAAAAACAATGTGAAATAGTTTCACTACTCACGCCACCTGGAACACCACAGCATAATGGTGTGTCCGAACGTCATAACCGTACTTTATTAGATATGGTGCGATCCATGATGTCTCTTACCGATCTACCACTACCGTTTTGGGGTTATGCATTAGAGACAGCTGCATTCACGTTAAATAGGGCACCATCTAAATCCGTTGAGACGACACCATATGAACTATGGTTTGGCAAGAAACCTAAGCTGTCGTTTCTTAAAGTTTGAGGTTGCAATGCTTACGTGAAAAAGTTTCAACCTGATAAGCTCTAACCCAAATCGGAGAAGTGCGTCTTCATAGGATACCCAAAAGAAAATGTTGGGTGCACCTTCTATCACAGATCCAAAGGCAATATATTCGTTGCTTTGAATGGATCCTTTCTAGAAAAGGAGTTTCTGTCGAAAGAAGTGAGTGGGAGGAAAGTAGAACTTGATGAGGTAACTGTACCTGCTCCCTTATTAGAAAGTAGTTCATCACAGAAATCTGTTCCTGTGATTACTACACCAATTAGTGAGGAAGCTAATGATGATGATCATGTAACTTCAGATCAAGTTACTACCGAACCTCGTAGGTAAACCAGAGTGAGATCCGCACCAGAGTGGTACGGTAATCCTGTTCTGGGGGTCATGTTACTTGACCATGACGAGCCTACGAACTATGAGGAAGCGATGATGAGCCCAGATTCCGCGAAATGGCTTGAGGCCATGAAATCTGAGATGAGATCCATGTATGAGAACAAAGTATGGACTTTGATTGAGTTGCCCATTGATCGGTGAGCCATTGATATTAAATGGATCTTCAAGAGGAAGACGGACGCTGATAGTAGTGTCACTATATACAAAAGCTAGAATTGTCGCAAAAAGGTTTTCGACAAGTTCAAGGTGTTAACTACGATGAGAGCTTCTCACTCATATCTATGCTTAAGTCTGTCCGAATCATGTTAGCAATTGCCGCATTTTATGAAATCTGGCAAGTGGATAAACAAAACTGCATTCCTTAATAGATTTACTAAAGAAGAGTTGTATATGATGCAACAAGAAAGTTTTGTCAATCCTAAAGGTGCTAACAAAATATGCAAGCTCCAGCGATCCATCTTTGGACTGGTGCAAGAATCTCGAAGTTGGAATATACGCTTTGATAAGTTGATCAAAGCATATAGTTTTATACAGACTTGAAGTGAAGCCTGTATTTACAAGAAAGTGAGTGGGAGCACTATAGCATTTCTTATAAGTATATGTGAATAACATATTGTTGATCGGAGATAATGTAGAATTATTCTGCAAAGCATAAAGGAGTGTTTGAAAGGAGTTCTTCAAAGAAAGACCTCGGTGAAGCTGCTTACATATTGAGCATCAAGATCTATAGAGATAGAGCAAGACGCTTGATAAGTTTTCAATGAGTACATACCTTGACAAGATTTTGAAGTAGTTCAAAATGGAACAGTCAAAAAAAAGAGTTCTTGCCTGTGTTACAAGGTGTGAAGTTGAGTAAGACTCAAAACCCGACCACGGCAAAAGATAGAGGGAGAATGAAAGTCATTCCCTATGCCTTGGCCATAGGTTCTATAAAATATGTCATGCTGTGTACCAGATCTATTGTATACCCTACACTGTTTTTGGCAAGGGAGTACAATAGTGATCTAGGAGTAGATCACTGGACAGCGGTCAAATTATCCTTAGTGAAATAAGGATATTTTTGTCGATTATGGAGGTGACAAAAAGGTTCGTCGTAAAGGGTTACGTCGATGCAAATTTTGACACTGGTCCAGATGACTCTAAATCTCAATCTGGATACATATTGAAAGTGGGAGCAATTAGCTAGAATAGCTCCGTGCAGAGCATTGTTGACATAGAAATTTGCAAAATACTTACGGATCTGAATGTGGCAGACCCGTTGACTAAACTTCTCTCACAAGCAAAACATGATCACACGTTAGTACTCTTTGGGTGTTAATCACATAGCAATGTGAACTAGATTATTGACTCTAGTAAACCCTTAGGGTGTTGGTCACATGACGATGTGAACTATGGGTGTTAATCACATGGTGATGTGAACTATTGGTGTTAAATCACATGGCAATGTGAACTAGATTATTGACTCTAGTGCAAGTGGGAGACTGAAGGAAATATGCCCTAGAGGCAATAATAAAGTTATTATTTATTTCCTTATATCATGATAAATGTTTATTATTCATGCTAGAATTGTATTAACCGGAAACATAATACATGTGTGAATACATAGACAAACAGAGTGTCACTAGTAAGCCTCTACTTGACTAGCTCGTTGATCAAAGATGGTTATGTTTCCTAAGCATAGACATGAGTTGTCATTTGATTAACGGGATCACATCATTAGGAGAATGATGTGATTGACTTGACCCATTCCGTTAGGATAGCACTTGATCGATTAGTTTGTTGCTATTGCTTTCTTCATGACTTATACATGTTCCTATGACTATGAGATTATGCAACTCCCGTTTACTGGCGGAACACTTTGTGTGCCACCAAACGTCACAACATAACTGGGTGATTATAAAGGTGCTCTACAGGTGTCTCCGAAGGTACTTGTAGGGTTGGCGTATTTCGAGATTAGGATTTGTCACTCCGATTGTCGGAGAGGTATCTCTGGGCCCTCTCGGTAATGCACATCACTTAAGCCTTGCAAGCATTGCAACTAATGAGTTAGTTACAGGATGATGTATTACGGAACGAGTAAAGAGACTTGCCGGTAACGAGATTGAACTAGGTATTGACATACCGATGATCGAATCTTGGGCAAGTAACATACCGATGACAAAGGGAACAACGTATGTTGTTATGCGGTCTGACCGATAAAGATCTTCGTAGAGTATGTGGGAGCCAATATGAGCATCCAGGTTCCTCTATTGGTTATTGACCGGAGACGTGTCTCGGTCATGTCTACATTGTTCTCGAACCCGTAGGGTCCGCACGCTTAAGGTTTCGATGACAGTTATATTATGAGTTTATAAGTTTTGATGTACCGAAGGAGTTCGGACTCCCGGATGAGATCGGGGACATGACGAGGAGTCTCTAAATGGTCGAGATGTAAAGATCGATATATTGGACGACTATATTCGGACATCGGAAAGATTCCGAGTGATTCGGGTATTTTTCGGAGTACCGGAGTGTTACGGGAATACGTATTGGGCCTTATTGGGCCATACGGGAAAGAAGGAAAAAGGGCCTCAAGGGTGGCCGCACCCCTCCCCTTGGTCTTTTCCGAATTGTACTGGGGAAGGGGGGCGCCCCCTTCCTTCCTTCTCCTTTTCCCTTCCTCTTTTCCTATTCCATATGGGAGGTGGAATCCTACTAGGACTAGGGAGTCATAGTAGGACTCCACACTTGGCGCGCCCCCTCCTAGGGCCGGCCTCCTCCTCCCTTGCTCCTTTATATACGGGTGCAGGGGGCACCCCAAAGACACAACAATTGATCCTTGAGATCTATTAGCCGTGTGCGGTGCCCTCCTCCACCATAATCCTCGATAATATTGTAGCGGTGCTTAGGCGAAGCCCTGCGATGGTAGAACATCAAGATCGTCACCAGGCCGTCGTGCTGACGGAACTCTTCCCCGACATTCTGCTGGATCGGAGTCCGGGGATCGTCATCGAGCTGAACGTGTGCTAGAACTCGGAGGTGCCGTAGTTTCGGTGCTTGATCGGTCGGGCCGTGAAGACGTATGACTACATCAACCGCGTTGTGCTAACGCTTCCGCTTCCGGTCTACGAGGGTACGTAGACAACACTCTCCCCTCTCGTTGCTATGCATCACCATGTTCTTGCGTGTGCGTAGGAAATTTTTGAAATTACTACGTTCCCCAACATTGGCCCATTTAATTAAGGGACTAGGGAGACGAGGGGCGACCAACCATGAGACCAGCTTTGCTTTCGTCCTCGTCGACTCTCTCATGTACTTGGGGGACCGGTGACCTAGCGACTGGATGTGGGGGGCTAGGAGGGCAATAGCGTGCCGACTAGAGTCTCACACCACCACAACCCACAAATCTCGTCGTGGTCGCACAGAGGAATCAGCTGACGCCGGCGCCGCAGGTGGTTAGCTGATGATTCCTCTCACCCTCTCATGGACCGAAGCAGAGCCCAAATTTGAACATCAAATTCATGAACAAACAATGACAATAAACTCTAACAAATGAAGTACTAATCCGAAGGACTGCAGACTATTAAGACGAAGTGATCAAAAATGATTTCTAGCCAATAGCTTGATTGTAAACGTATATCACAGAGAAGAACAACTATGAATATGTACCTATGTAATTTGGGAGAGCAAAGAAACTACGAGCTGGTCTGTAGTGATCAACACAGTAATTCATGGTTAACTAGTATTTTGGTATTTCTCAGAAAAAGTAGTATTTCATATTTATTTTTATTATGAAAAGCTTCTATATGTACTTAACATAAAAAATGTATTTCATAAACTAACATGTATAAGATCACTATAATCATTCTAAGTTTCTCAATATTATATAAAATCTAACTATATAGTCACACGATTCGTATTCAAATGTTTTTCCTTTGGTAGCTTCGCCCCTCCTGAGATTTTGTTCAAGCTCCGCCACTGTTTGTATTCCCAAATCTGTTGGTGGCTAAGGTGTCCTTGATTTGAGAAATAAGAAGAAGGAACTTTTATTCAAATACTTATAGAAGTTCTTTAACCATCATGATCCGCCCTAGGAAGACTTGATCTGGATTGCATATTATCATGATGATACCATGTTATCCATGCCTTCTAATAGTGGTTCATTCTGGTGGAAGGATTGTTGCTCTATTATTCATGTTCTTCAAGGAGATGGATAACATTAAGGTCCATGATGGTACGTCTACTCTACAATGGCTCTACAATTGGCATGAACAATCCTTAATAAAACATTTCCCCAATAGGATTCATATGCTAAAGGTCATAATATCATAATATTTAAGGGTGGTGATTAAGTTTATCCCTTCAATAAAAGAGTATTCTAGAATAATAAAGACAGAAATGATTTACGTTAAAAACATTAGAATATTTTTCAAAAAAATTATTTTTGTTGCATAGCCTTCGAGGGTAGTTGCCCACGCAATCCACATGAATTTTAGTTCGGTCCTTAGCCACAACATTAGATGGAACAAAATTGGTTTCATGTCTTCAAGTTGGTTGCCCTATGCTAGATTTACTCATGCAGATCAGCAGATCAGTTCTATTGGTCCTCTTGAAGTTGAAACTCATGTATATGTACGTCTTACCTTTATACTGTGATTTGCACATATAAATGTTTATTGGTAGGTTTTGTTGTTTAAATAATTAGTCCATATTTGTTGATTTATATATTTGTATAATTATATGTAATGTTAGATGTTGGAATGGTTGAATAATTAGTAAAAAAAACCAAACGTTCATACTTATATATATGATTGATGAGTTTTTCGTCGAAGCATCTTATAAATTTTTATATTAATTGCATATTTAATCTCAAAATTAAACATATCAATTAAGTATTCTCATAATGTATTTTGGAATTATATCCTAATTTCTCATTTATTTTTCAATAAAACCATATCCTTTTATATGGCATAAATTTTGTTGGAACCATCTCATCGTAGATGTCCATAATAATCGAATGTAATAACTAGTTTTCAGACCCTCATATTATAATTAGTTAGACAATTTAACCAAACACAAAAATATGATATAGTCCATTTTATTAAAACACGATTGTAATTCCTAAGAGCTAAAAGTTAGAATTTGCATTAATGCTATGATGTTAAGAAAAATTATGTATATAGTACAATAATTATAATAATGTGCTAGGTTCGCAATACTCAGCAACAAATCGAAAAAGTTACCAATATGGTGATTATCATAGGAGATATAGTTTAAATAGTTGACACAACACACACTGTAGGTGTACAAGCATTAGGTACGGAAACAATGCAAGGACATAGAAAGATATTTGTTGTGTGAATTCTCGAATAAACTACATTGATAATCTGTCTGTCTTCAAAACCTTGACGTTTTAGACGTTTACATGGCCTCTAGAATGCAGCCAAGGCAATGGATATCTAATAATAAATATAATAAAATAATACTTTCTATAGACATTTATAAGACGTTTTAGATTACTACCTCTGTAAACTTTTATAAGACGTCTTAGATCACTAAAGTAGTGATCTAAAAGGTCTTATAAAAGTTTACATATGGAGTATTACGTTACGAAATATTTGTTGACAAATCCATCAATATGGTTTTCACATGTGCATTCAGAAATTTCCGAAATACTCCCCATAAAAAAACAATTCCAAAATACTAAGTAGTACCATCGTTTCTTTTCATGTGAAAGAATTATAAAGTGCGGGTCCGTTTGTTTGAGGCCCCTTTGAGTTGCCGGATGTTTTTGGGCGGGCCATACCTCCCTTTGCCTTCGCTGGATAGCACCCACCGGTTGGCGTTCAATTCGCTGCAGTCCGGCAGCTACCGCGAGTCTGCTCACCTCGATCGGGCATGCTGCTGTGCCTGCACCCCCCATAACTGCGACCAAACAGTAGCACCCCACCAGCAGGCCCTGTAGCACAAAATTTCAATAGAAAATCGCTGCAAGTGCAAATGGCAGTAGTACTACTCCAGCATGCAGCACATAACTGGCGCGTCCGAATTGAGGATGCCGCGCGATGTTTCTTCCTGTTCTCGTATCACTGACCGAAATGTTGCGACCACTGAAGCTCCGTCTGGTAACTCAACTCGGCAGGAAGCTCACAGTTTCGGGGGAGCACTGAAATTCGCCACAAAAGCCTGCAAACGGTCCGTGACCGTGCCTCCATCTGCATGGATAACTCCGGGCGCTGTATTTACGGCGCACTGGCACTGCGGCTGCATGCACGGGGCCCTTGCAGGCGAGATTGATGGCCATGGCCCCGGCGGAGCACCGGGGAGGATGGGCTCCGCAAGTGGCCGCCCGCAGATCGGTCCGGCCAGCATCCTCGTATGCCCACCGTAACGTAGACGCCGTGGTTTGGCCGCCACAGCGCACTGCGGTTGTCGTCCCCGTAACCGAAAAACTGAAAAGAGTCGGTGCCCATGCCGATCCTGCAAATTCCTCGACCGTACGTCGTCCTTCGCCTCGCTTGGTGCGATGATCAATGCCGACTGTTGGCGACGAAACCGCAGCATGCATGCATGGGCCGGCGGCCTCGCGGCGCTGTCGACCCGGCCAACCGGCGGTTGCGCTGCCGTTTCCTCCCCTCCTTTTTTTTTTTCATTTTCTGCCCGTGCATTCATGCACTTGGCTTGCAGTAGTACTTGCGTCTCGGGCTCTCGTCCATCTTCCTCCTTTCCTTGCTTGCAAGTTGCAACTTGGGCTGGGGCAGGTAACCGCTGCTCTATCGAGCTAGGTATTCTAACGCTCGCATTGATGGTATATCCATGGCGGGCGAGGCAGGGGCGGACCATCTATTGGGGTCGAGCTGCATGGTCACACACGCTCATAGTGTACTCGCATACACACACATATTGGCATCCATGCATGCGTTCAAGTTTGAAGGGCTAGCTCTGTGGCATTGGTTGCGTCTGTCTGTCGACCCCTTCATGCCGATCTGTAGCTAGCTGGTAGCCGGTGTCAAGTACTCCTACGTACGTTGTCGATCGACCATCCAGTTGCTGCTGCTGCTGCTGCTGCAAAGGAGCGGCGTGACTAGCCAATTATTGGGTGCCTCAGCTAATCTTCGAGACCTCATTAACACCGGTTGACTAGTTCCTGTGATACTAGTCATGATGAACAGTCGTTACCCAACCAGCCAGCTAGCCGAGGACCGGCCTGTTACTATCGACGACGAGGGTCAATAATAGCAACCTCGCAGAGAAGGCATGCTTAACTTGCATGTGAAGTCAAGCGCAACTGCTTCGCTTGTTCTGTGTGGTGTACTGGTGTATGTGTACTGTGTGCCTGTCCCGTACGTTGTGCTCGTTTGACTTTGGCGCCGATCAGGTCACGACAAATGCGGTGCAACGAACACGGCCATTACACATGAACACTCGTGCCTTCTGCACGTTCGCACAGGGCACTGAGCATTGATACGTGTAAGGGTGTACGTATCCCACGCTCATTCGCAAACCAAACACCGCATCCGTTCACAGACAGGGGGAACAGTCCGCGGATAGGAGCCGACCATCCAATTCTATCTAATGCTACCCGCATGCATTTTAAATCGGCTTTAAACAAACTGGACGAATTACGTGCAAACCGGATGATTTTCATTTAAATCGGACGAAAACACTTACATTTCCGGCATATCTTAACTAACTATACCGCGTTGCGGTAAAACTAGGCTACGGCTGGCCATTGTCGAGCCTGGACGGGCGAGGATGGGGTGGCGATGGTGGTGGGACCGGATCCAGAGGGTTTGCCGGCAAGCCAACCTGTATCGGGTTGGCTCATCGGGCAACCCAGGCAGCTGCAATACCGGAGACCTCCTTCTTCTGTTCGCGTGGAGGCCATGGCGGATGTTGTACAAGGACGAGGCGGAGATAGCGAAGATGAGGTGTGGTTCTTGCCCGTCACTTGGACACGTTTATATAGCAGGCGGATGCAGATGCAAGGAACCAGCCAGCACTAGTAGAAAAAGGGGCTTTTGTCCCGATTGATAAGACCCCTTTAGTCCCGATTTTCGAACCGGGACTAAAGGGTCGGTACTAATGCCTCTCTCCTTTCCCAGTTGGTAACACCAACCGGGACTAAAGGGTCGGTACTAATGCCTCTCTCCTTTCCCAGTTGGTAACACCAACCGGGACTAAAGAAAATTTTATGATTTTTTTGAAATTATTTTTGAATTTTTTATTTATTTTTTTATTTTCAAATTTCTGAATTATTTTAACCTCTAGTGTGTAATCACCACCCCTCATCACTGCTCAATTTATCCTCTAATCACCCCTCATCATTCCAAATCATCTAATTACCCCTCATCACCCCTCATCATTCCAAATCATCTAACTTCCCGAACGGTCACCCATCCTCCCACTCCCCCAGCCTGAGCACGCTTAACTTCCGGGTTCTATTCTCTCTCGTTTCCAAGTCTGCACTTGTTTTCCTGACAATAGTAAGATGTCAATCCTATTAACCTTCATGAATTTTGCTTGAGCATGAAGTGACACATTGCACTGTTTGAGTTTGAAACTATTGTTTTAAAAAACAATAATTATTTAGTAACACTAATATTTCTTGAATAATTAGTTTGACCATTGTTTGACCACAGTTTGACCAGATTTGACCAAAATTCAAAATAACTGAAATAATTATTTAGTAACACTAATATTCTAGAATAATTAGTTTGACCATTGTTTGACGACAGTTTGACCACTGTTTGACCAGATTTAACTAGTAATTTTTTTGATTTTTTCCACTCTAGATCTTAAAAGCCCCGTAACTTTTTTTCTGTTAGGTTTTTGAGGATTTTGAAAATGTTTAACGGGGTTCCATTTTACAAATTCCAGAGAGATTTTCCAAATAAAGTCGAAATTCATATTTGTAAATTTTCCCAACAAGTAGACCACATATCACACGGGAAACTTATTTTATTTTATTTTTTTGACATTTCCATCATTTTCTTTTGTTTTTTCTAAAACTGAAAAGGCGGTCCAGGGGGGGGGAGGGGGAGTTTGGAAATGGGATCTTTAGTACCGGTTCGTGCCATGAACCGGTACTAATGCCTCAAAACTCATTAGTATCGGTTGGTGGCACCAACCGGTACTAAAGGTTTAACCTTTAGTCCCGGTTGGTGCCACCAACCGGGACTAATGGGCATCGCACCCTTTAGTCCCGGTTCGTGCCACGAACCGGGACTAAAGGGCCCAGGTGAACCGGGACTAATGCCTTAGCCGCACGAACCAGGATAAATGCTCACGTTAGTCCCGTTTCTTGACTAAACCGGGACTAATGTGAAAACTGCCCCGTGACCAAAGCCATGTTTTCTACTAGTGCAGGGAGATGTTTAATGCCCGCCGATACAGAAACAGGCTTGTGGCGCTCGGGGCGCAAGAGTAGGTTCCTCGGCTAACATGCTGGTTTAATGGAGGTAGGCGGGCAGACATATGCCATTTCAATGCGGAGAGAAGGCATGCGCATCATGCGAGTAGCGAGCGGCGCTCTCAGCCAGCGAGTCGCTTCAATGCCGACTCCAGTGAGTTCTCGCATCCACTCTAGGCCGACATGAATTCAGACCCCAATTTGTCTCCAGTTTGTGGGAAAAAGTGCGTCCAGACTGCTGAGCGGACCTACGCAGGCCTGCATTAAATGGCAAAACACGTCCGGACCGCACGGCCAGACGGTTGCGGCTGGTTTGATGGTCGGCGTTGGAGATGCCCTAACGAAGTATTTAGAATTTCAAAATTTGTTTAAAATTGGAAAAAATGTTTAGAATTTCAAATAATGTTAAAATTCTCAAGAAATGTTCAGAATTTAATTTTTTTTTAGTTTTCTAAACTTGTTTAAATTTTGAAAAAATGTTCAGAATTGCAAAATTTGTTTAGAAAAATGTTCAGAGTTTCAAATTTTCCTTAAATTAATAAAAACTGAATTCCAATATGTATTTCAATTTTCAAAAATGATTTTGAATTTAAATTTTCGAAAAATGTTTACAATTCAAAATTTATTTAAATTTTGAAAACACGTTCATAATTTCAAATTTATTTAAATTTTCAAAAAACAAATAGAGTTTATTTTTAAAAAAAATCAAAAAAATGTTCAAAATTATAAAATTTGTTTAAATTTCCAAAAAATGTTCAGAATTTCACTTTTTGTTTAAATTAATAAAAACGGAATTCGAAATGTGTTTTAGTTTTCGAAAATCATTTTTAATTTCAAATTTTTGTTTAGATTTTTGAGAAATGTTTACATTTTAATTTTTTTTTAAATTTTCGAAAAATGTTCAGAATTTCAAATTTTATTTACATTAATAAAAACGGAGTTAAAATCTGTTTTAATTTTCGAAAATCATTTAGAATTTTAAAAAATCAAAAAATGTTCAGAATTTCACAATTTATTTAAATTAAAAAAAATGAAATTCAAAAATATGTTCAAATTTTTATTCGCATGTTTCAAGATTTACCATTCAAAAAATATTCATAATTCGCGTGTTTCAAGATTTATCATGCAGGCTACCAAAAGCTCAGCATGTTTCAGCACATACATTGCTACCAAATACTCCCTCCATCCGAAAATACTTGTCCAAAAATACTCCCTCGGTATGTAGAACTAAAATATGTCTAGATACATCCATTTATCGAATAAGTATTTCCGAACGGAGGAAGTAACAACAAATGCATGTACTCAGCATGTCTAAAGTTAGCATGTCTCAAAGGAGAACAAGAATGCTATGGTGGGAACTGGTACCAAACACACACATAGTATACTGTGCCTCACATCAACGCATGAGATATTTTTTGAATATTAAGAAAACAAAATTATGAAAATATGTAACCTAATTCGGAAATTGAACTTCTGTGACTCGTGTTGACCGAAGATGTACTCTTGGTCCGTGCGTGGGACGAAGAGGGAGTCTTCCTTCATGCGTTGGCCGAAGAGGAGTCTTTTAGGGTCCACCTCTTCGTGTAAGCTGTTGAATGAAGCTGCGTGTCGTTCTTCTCCTAGACAAAAAGTGCTCTTCGTTCATGACATGGACGAAAAGTCATTTTTTATGGCCACTAATCTGCGCCAGCGCGCCGGCCCAACCGTTCGGCCGGTCACGTCATAGCCATTGGATTTGAGTCGGGTGGGCCGTTGGATCTGGCGAAAAAAACGGTTGGCTCGCTGCTTCTTCTTTCGCTCGCTGAATCGCATCTCCCGCTCGGTGCGCACCTCCTCTCCCCTCCGGTAGCCATCCTCGTCGCCGCCCTCCCCCCCCCCTCCCCTCCCCGGTCGCCGGCCACCGTCCCTCGCCACTGAACGTCGCACCTCGCCGACGTCGTCTTTTGCGTTTCTCGCTGGCTACGCGCGTGCAGCAGCGTGCGCTCGTGGTTGTAGCTCCCCATGGTGACAATCGCAGCTCCGGTGCGAGGCCTCAGCTCCAGTGGTGTCGTCGCCGACGTGGCACCCTGCTGACGAACTCGCCGGTGCTGCCTCCCCCGCCGATCGTAGCAAAAAATGCTCACCGCTTAGTAGCTTTTGCGGTTGCCGGTTGAAGCAAAAAACTGTCGTGGTTGTAGCACCTGATTGACGCCCATGATGGCTAGTAGCAAAACGAGGCGCTGGTTGTAGCGGAAAAGCGAGATGGTTGTAGCAAAATGTTTCAACGCCGGGTGGTGGGTTAGCAGCAAAAAAAGAGGCTGGGTGTAGCACAAAAGCATTGTGGTTTGTAGCAAAAAGAACATCGATGGTAGCAAAAAAAAAGTCGTCGTTGCCGCCTCGACTGCATCGTATCTCTGTCCATGAATGGATGTAGCAAATTTTCTAGCCATCTCGCGCTGCTCCCCTCTGGTGGACGTCCTTGTCGCTCCTGATCGCCGCCTGTTGTAGCAAAAACGCGCCGCCTTCATCGTCGCCGGTTGTAGCTCCCCGTGAAGGGTCGCAACAAATTGAGTCGCTGGTTGTAGCAAACGACGTCGCTGGTTCCAGCAAAAATGGCATCGTCGCAGGTTTCAGCATTTTGGTTGAAGCTTTCTCGGTCTCTGGTAGAAGCTTTTTCATCTGCGAGATGAAGCTTTTTTTTAAACGGTTGCAACTTTTCATGTGTACCTAAAAAGGGATTGAAACTTTTGCGATGGCTGGCTAAAGATTTTCAATCTCTGGTTGAAGCTTTTTCATCTGCGGGATGAAGCTTTTGTTAAAACGGTTGCAGCTCTTCATGTGTTCCGAGTCTGGTTTGAAGCTTTTTTATCTACTAGATGTAGCTTTTTGCATTCATGGTTGTAGCACGAGCATTGCCGTTTGCAGCTGCAGTACCAGTACGTCCGCGCGGCCACCCGTTACTGGTTCCAGCAAAACCAGTACGCGATTGCAGCTCCCTCCCCAGCCGGTTGTAGCATCTATCTGCTCCGCCGCCATGGCTGCCGTTCGAGGTAGTGGCTCGTCCCGTTGATTCTCGCCGTCGGCGCTCTGAGTAGCTGGAAAAACAGTGGTGGATGGGGTCGAGACCCAACGGTGGCGGCACCCTCCGGCGACCGGCCGGCGAGGCGGCGGGGCGTGGGGCGACGGAGCTCGGGGGCGCAGCTCGCGGGTGCGCGCAGCCCTCCGGCGACCGGCTAGCGAGGCGGC
>NC_041390.1:614066371-614075941 GCF_002162155.2 Triticum dicoccoides
CGGGTGCGCGCAGCCCTCCGGTGACCGGCCGGCGAGGCGGCGGGGCGCGGGGCGACGGAGCTCGGGGGCGCGGCTCGTGGGCGCATGCAGACTGCGGGGGCACGACGGGGGAGAGGATGGATAAAATGCATGGGCCCACATAGGGGAAAAGTTGCTATATATGCGTGTTGTGTTCCGCGTGACGAGGCAGGAGCCGGCCGAAGTTTCAGTCGGTGCGCCGGATCTAAAGAGTTCCCTTTTTTATTGCACTTCCCTGTCCTGCCGTTTCCTATCTATCCTTAACTAATTGAGGGTTTTCAGTCATTTTTTTTGCCAAATGTTTCCCGCCATCATTCCCGCTTAATTTTTCCACCAACCCTTCCTCGCCTTCATTCCCGCTTAATTTTTTCGCATAACACCCCGCCCTCACATGGTGTCCTGGACCAGAGGGTAGTCACCGCGTCGTCTTCCACCCAGGTTGGCTGGGATGAGGACTCCTTGTGGCGGTTCACCAGTAAGTCATCTCCAGATGGCCCATGGCACGAAGAAGGAAGCTTCTCGGAGACTTGGCACGTACTCCAAGACTTAGAGATCGCCTACGACATGATTACCCTATACGTAGCCAACTCATCTGTAATCTTAGGCCTCCTTTGGTTTAGAGGAATTTCATAGGAATTCTAGAGGATAAGATTCTTATAGGATTTTTTTCCTTTAGAGCCATTTGGTTCATAGGAATGGATTCCTATTCCTACATAGGATTGGTTCCTATCCTCCACATTTCATAGGAAAATAAAAAAGAGCCTAGACTCAATGGAAAAATTTCTTTGGTGTCAACCAAATGACATCTTGTTTCCTATTCCTACTCATAGGATTTGAGATACATGTCATCTCATTTCCTATAAGATTCCTATTCCTATGATAATCCTATCCTATGAACCAAAAGAGGCCTTAGACCCTCTGATATCTATATAAACAAAGGGGTAGGACTCGTAGGCGGTGTTGGGTTCTATGGTAGGGTGCGTCTACTGCAAATTAAAAATTTTCTACGCGCAGAACAACCAAGAACATGCTATGGGAGATGGATCACAGATCGTTACCACTAGACGCGCAGTGCCATGCAGCGGAAGTAGAGTTGGGGAAGCCCGTCTCCGGAGTCGTCTCCTCCTCGTCGATCTCCCACGTAGCCGATCGGATCCCATGAACAGGTTCGCCGAAGCGGCGCTGGTGCACCACCTCTAACGGTATCCGTGCGTGCAGGAGAAACATCGTGCGGCAGACTGCTAGGTTCGGTCACACGACCGACGGCGAGTGGAGGTGGCTATTCGCAACACATGCAAAGCACTAGTGACAGCGCCAAAGTGATCAACCCAGTGAGTGTGCCGCACCTCCACTTTATATAGTCATCCATCGTGGGCTCAACACTTGGCCTCACACGGATCCTAAAGCCCAAAGTCTATACGGCCTGGATACGAGTGCGAGTAGGATCACACCTGACTCGTGGAATCGGATCCAACCTCATAGGTTCCTTTCCTTAAGCGCGCGACCCCTTAGGTTCTCATTCAGTTGGTCGCGAGTCAGATCACATCCGATTCGGCTAGTCGGTAGCGGCCTCTAGGTAGCAAAGCATGCTGACTTCAAGTGTCCGATGAAGTTGGTTAGGCGAACCTGTATATCATACTTATGTTCCTTTGCCACACGATATATGTTGTCGGGCTCAAGACGAGTCTGTCATCCTTGTGCTAGTCTGACCTCTTTCTCGTTCTAGTGATGCCGACCACAAACCGAATTATCTCATAATCCCTGTCGCATGGCCAAGCTTATCTTGGTTGGATCACACGAGGGGCCCAACGTATATCTCTCTTAATCGGAGGGACAAATCATATCTTGCTCGGCCATGTTTTGCAGCATGGGTCTGGACCCAAAACCTACCTTTGTAACTACCAATTCACGGAGTAGTATTTGGTCGACCCAAAGCAGGTTTGTCACCATTCTGAGTGCATGCGCCAGCTCAAGTTTTAGGACATATAACGTATGTTGTACGAGAGACTCACATATGACATATCGTTGCATCTCTTAGTTGGGTCTATCCAACGAGATCCTTCCAAGTCCATATTATCCGATTAGAATCTAATGCTCCATGGCTAGTGAGACCAAGCCATCGACCCTGTCATATGCTAGTCTATTCGACTGCGCGTCCACACAGCTCTTTCGACTAGGGACCTTTTAGGACAGTCATCATACAATGCATAGTCCCACAAACAAGTCATGTATTTATTGATACAGATCATTGATAATGTCCAAGGACTATCTTTATTCATAAACACATATGAAATATCATCATACATCATTGCCTCTAGGGCATATCTCCAACGGACGGAAATAGGCAATCTCATGGTAGATCACTTGTACTTTGTACTCCACCCAAATCAATACAAATACTTCCACGACGTAGGGTATTATCTCTTTGAGAGAGCCCGAACCAGGGGAAAACCTCATGCCGTTGTCAGCATAGTCTCCGGTCTACCAGATAGGGACCCCTTACCTGAGATTCACCAGAATTGACTCCATCATTGGTGGCCCATGCAGCTCCCGCTTCATCGTCACCGTGATTCGATGGAGTTTCAGATCGACGACCAAGTCTACGCTAGCGCGTCCTTTACGCCAGGCCAGACCTTTGTCTTCGGTAGCGACACCTTCCTTTCCAATTCGACTGGTCACTTATGCCAGATCAAAACCCTAGCCCCTTGCCCAACGACTAGATTCGGCGGCCTAGGTTTAAAAAAAAACTTGCCCATGACTAGATTCGGCGACCTAGGTTTCAAAAAAAAACTAGCCCCTCGCCTGACGACCTAGATCCCCCTTAATTTATGGATGAGGCACAACTTATGCTTTCGTTTCGAGAAAAAAAGAGTGGCACTTATTTGGGTCGGAGGGAGTACCTTTTTTTCATGTCAATCAGTTTGATAAAATGCAGGTTGTTTGAGGCCCCTTTCAGTTACCAGATGCTTTTGGGCAGGCTATATCTCCCTTTGCCTTTGCTGGATACCACCGGCCGGTTGGCGTTTCAATTCGCTGCAGCAATCTGGTAGCGCGAGTTAGCTCGATCGGGCATGCTGTGCTTGCACCCCTAAAAGAGCAAATATAATAGGATGACGTAGGCAGGCTGTAAGTCTTTAAATATTATATTTTAGATGAGTTGGAGGAGAGAGAAGAAAAACGGGCTACTGATTAACAGCCGACTGCAACACGTGCTCTTAGGCATGTTATGTGAGAGATGAAGATGGGCCATGCATAAAAAAAATACATATCTATATTCAACTATTATAGTTGCCGGCTATAAGGTTGGCTACGGATGATATGGCAAGACCATATAACCAACAGCTAGCTATACAATTAACCATGCTCTAACTACGTCCAGGCCATAGCACCCCACCAGCAGGCACTGTAGCATGAAAATCTGAATAGAGATAGCTGCAAATGCAAATTGTTGTACTCCAGCAGGACATAACTCGCGCGTACAAATTGAGATTGCCGCGTGATGTTTCTTCCGGTTTCGTGCTGGTGCAGGCCACAGACACGTAGGAGGATCATTGTCTGATATGCTTGTATATGAAGGAAGGAAATGTGGCCACCACTGAAGAGAAGCAGTCAGTTTTTGGGGAGCACACTGAAATTCCCCACCAAGCCTGCGCACGGTGCGTGACCATATATACCTCCATGGATAACTCTGGCCGCTGCATTTACGGCTGCATGCACGGGGTCCTTGCAGGTGAGGATTGATGGCCATGGCCTGGACACCGCAAGTGGCCGCCCGCACATCGATCCGGCCCCGGCCAGCATCCGCGCACCCACCGTAAAGCGGCGTGGCGCCGTCGTGGTTGGTCGCGCGTTTCCGCAACAGAAAAACCGAAAAAAGTTGGCGCTCGGATGTGCTTTGCCTCACGTGGAATGGAAAGCCGGGACGTTCCGGCCCTGCGCATCCCCGAACCGTCCTCGCCTTTGCTTGGTGAGGAGCGCGGTGGTGATCAATGCCGGACCGTTGGCTTGGCGGCGGAACCGCAACATGGGCGGCCGGAAAAGGGCGGCCTCGCGGCGCTGTCCGCCCGGCCAACCGGCGGTTGCGCTGCCTTTTCCTCCCCTCCCTTTTTCCCATCTCCGGCCCGTGCATGCATGCACGCACACACGCACTTGGCTTGTACTTGTGGGATTGTGCCTTGTGCTCCCAACGATCTTCTTTCCTTGCTTGCAACTTGGGCCGGCCGGCGGCCGGGGCAGGTAGCCGCTGCTCTAGCTAAGCTAGGTCTTGTTCCAGCGCGCGCATTGATGGCGTTGCTCGACGCAACGCATCGACCGATCTGATCTACTCCCATCCATCAATCCTTGGGAGGCGAGGCAGGGCCGGACCAGCTTATGCATGGTCATATATATACATACTCCATATATTGGCATGCATGCATTCAAGTTCGAACTTTGAAGGGCATTGGTTGCGTATGTCTGTCTGTCGAGCCGTACGTTGATGCCGATCTGTAGCTAGCTTAATTAGCTGGCGACCGATCTGGAGTGTACGTACCTTGTCGATCGACCATCCAGCTGCCAGCAAATTATTGGGCGTTTGAGCTAATCCCAGAGACCATATTAACGCCGGTTGACTAGCTCATCTCATCTGTAGGCCTTTGTAGCCAGTGGCCAGCTAGCCAAGGACGGACGGACGGACGGATCGACCGAGAGAGCCAATAATAGCCAGCAACCTCATCACGAACACGACATGCGTAACTTCCATATGAAGTCAAGCCCGCGTGCTTGGCTTGTTTTGATTCGTGTGGTGTGGTGTACTGTGTGCGTGTCCCGTACGTTGCGCTCGTTTGACTTGGGCGTCAGATCATGATAAATGCATGCAATGCGATGCGACGAATGCCGCCACCATGCGTGAAAAAGACACGCTCGTTCATGCATTGATGCATGGGACCAAGACAAGCCAACGAACTAAGCGAGAGTACTACTGTGCAAACGCGCGACCAACCACGGCGTTGAAGCAAACAAAGTACTGTAGCTTTGAAATATGTTATCATCCTTTTTTCATTGGTTCGGACTTTTGAACGAGTTAACTGGAGAGTGAATTCAATAGGTAGTACTACTACAGGAGTACCCATGTCGTTAGTGGAGTACTAAGGATGGGAGGATGAGAGGAGGCGAGCAGAGGTGGTTGCAAGCACCGAAACCGCGCGAGATCTTACTCGCGCTCTACACTGCATTATTGACGCATGGAAGACATGAGCAGAGGTTGCATTGCAAGCACCGAAACCGCGTCAAGTTTTACTCCTCCTGCCTGCGTACTTGACCGTGCGTGCAGCGAAGGCAGATGGATGGTCGTGCCGTGCGCGTCCAGACGCAGGCATTGATGCCCATATTCTTTTCCATGGTACACTCATGGCTCATGGCAATTTGATGGACCCTGGCGGTGAGGCAGACGCGCGGGATTGGGCGGCGTGGCTCCGGCATGCACCGGGGCAGAGGCGGAGGCTGCCAGGCGGGCGGGCATTGATGCGCTCCAGGTTTGCCAGCCTCGGACGCAGCCGGGAGAGCCGACCCGACCCGAGGTCAGCATACAGCATGACTAGTGAAATGCTGCTGCTGCCGCCGCTCGAGATAATCTTCTGCTCCATTGCAGGTCGAATTGAAGGCGGCACCAATGATCGATCGGGCGCAGAGTAAGAATTTGTGCCCAGCGAGAAGGGTTTGCTGTACTTTAGGGCATCTACAACGCCCGGCGCTAGGATAAATATCTTGTCCGATCGGCAGTTAGACTACAAAATCCTAGCGTCTAACCTGTCAGCGACGCAAAAGCTGGAGGCGAGCGCTTTGCTTTTTTTTCCCACAGCCATGCATGTAGCGATTGGTTTTTCTACTAGTTCTGCGATTAATTAGCGCCCCTCATTAGCGCTTGCCGTTGGGTCAGAAAACGCTAAGCTTCTTTCCTATTTTATGAGAATTATCTTTTCATTCATAAGCGTCTACGTAGGCGCCCAGCAATGGAGATGCCCTTATGCATGTATACATACAGGGACAGGGACACCGACACCGACAGCGAGAAAATACGAGGGACCATTGTAGTGGGACGTGAACTTTGTGCTCTCGGTTCCGGTGCACCCTATATGCGCCAAAAAGTTTAGTAATTTAAAAATTTTTTAATCTTTTTTGAAATCAGCATGATTAGGTGTTGTACTTGTATAAAAAGTTTGGACAGGAATGATTTCTATTGTCTTGAGGGATAAAAAGACAAGTTTATGACGATAATATAGCGTTTTTTGCCGAATCTTCGACCCATAATACAACGAAATTCTTTCTCTAACGAATCTTTTTATAGGACTACAATACTTGACCATGTTTGATACCAGAAAAGTTTCAGGATTTTTTGAACTTCTTTTGAATTACTTTTTTTTAACGTATAGGGCGCGATGATACTCAGGTTCTCCTTTGTATTTTTCCCATTGCAGTGCTACTACTACCATTGAGGACCATTACCTTTTCCAAAAAAAAATTTGAGGACCATTTGGCTCAGCTCCGCTTCCATCCATATCAAGATAAAGCCTTGCGTAGAACACAAGCCCAAATAGGAAAACTGCACTAGGTAGCAGCAGTGCTGATGCAGGCATGGTGGCACAGGATTGGATGGCTGGATGGCTGATGTGGATATGTGACCCTGGCAGGCACTGAAGAGGCAGGGCATTCATGGTCTCCCAGTTGCCAGCCTCGCAGAGTCGCAGGTCGGCAACGGCTGCTGGTCAAGGTAATCGGCGACCGGAACCGGCTCCTCTACCGTGCCGCTTGGCACGGCAGAGTGCCGTGCTTTCTTACGCACCAGCGTTCACATTGGTATGGGCCAGAAAGGCCTCACTCCATCCCTAAGAAAAAGGCCTCCCTCCTGGCTATAAAATCTATCTTAACAAGCCCAGCCGTTCACCCGATGCATCACGCGGCTGCACAAGTCAACTAATTAACGATTTCCTTGATTCTAAAAAAAACAATTTCCGTCAACTAAAAAAACCAATTGATGATTTCCGTTGCTAAAAAACTAATTAACTATTTTTGAACCCCTAAAAAAATACTATTTCCCCTACAAAATACTAATTTACTATTATTGTCTCAAAAGACTAATTACCTATTAGTTAATATACATGAGCAACATGCGCAAAATGAAAACGAACTCATATTATAAAAATGGTTTTATTTGTATTATTTTGTCTCAATGATTTATTAAAAAAATTCTTTTAGCCAATATGTTTGTATTGAAATAGGCTTTCGTCCCACTTTATATATAAAGCAACACCCAAATAGAGTACATGGTCGAATGATACAAGATGGAGGGGCAGCTCTCATACAATGTCGAGCCACCCGCGCCACCATGAGGTCTCCAGGACAAGTGTGACGAGCCCAACACCACAGGTCCGGATCAGGGCGTCACCAATGTCGATGAGAAGAGCAAACGCTCGAGCCACCCGCCGATACACCTCTCGCCGCCCACACGACCGAGAGGGTACCCACCACCACCACCATGGAGCCTGGGGATGTAGAGAAGCATCGGCGCCCACGCGAGGAAGAAAGAGAGGCCCCACAACAGCAGGCGACGACCAGGCTTCGCCTGGCTGCACCCCCTGACGACGGCAAGGAAGGAGCAAGGAGAGACCCTCGGCGGCAGTCACGTTTGTCAGACATGTTTTAAAATAATCTTTTGACCCTCCCTAACATGTTTTAGCAGCACTCAACCTCACGGGTAAAATAATTCCACTACCCTTATTGGCACCTATGAAAGATTGGTGAACATAGAGTTGTGCACGGCCGACGAACTTGTGACTGTGAGCGTGCGATCGGTGGACATGATGTAGTTACACAAGTAGCATGAAAAAAAACGAATCCACCAAAATAAAAATATACCAATAAAACTGATAAAAATAAAATAAATTAAGAAACCATTTTTTATGAAAATTATTTGTAGAAATTTAGTACATGTATGGGCAAACATGTTAGCTAATATGACTTCATTTTCATTTTTTAAATGTTGCTCATGTATATTAATTAATTAATAGGTCCTCCCAAAAATATTAATTAATAGGTAATTAGTCTTTTGAGACAATAATAATAAATTAGTATTTTATAGGGGCAATAGTTTATTTAGGGGTTAGGAAATAGGTAGGAAAATAGTTATTTTTTCTTTCTACCTGTGCAGCCGCGTGATGCATCAGTTCTTTTTTGGAGGAAAGCATGATGCATCAGCTGAACGTCTGGGCTAGTTAAGATAGATTTTCGGGCAGGAGGTAAGCCTTTCTGGCCCATATCAATGTGCACGCTGGTGGTGCGTAAGAACTAAGAAGGCACGGCACTCTGCCGTGCCCAGCGGCACGGTAGAGGAGCCGGTTCCTCGGCGACCCTGCGCTGCGCTGGGGAATTCCTTCATTTGGAAGAAATTGTACTGTTTCATTCATTTTTTTCACAATTAAGAACTGTTTCATTCACTCTTTTTTTTTCTGAGTGTCAACTGAACTTCGTTTGAGGACCCTATTTTCCCAAACAGGGCCTTTCCTAATTGGCGCCTTTTGCGCCAAGTTGTACACAGAGCGCGCCCACGAGCCGCCTGCTCGTGGGCCGGCCCGATAAACGGGGCGAGCAGCTCGCTCGGTTTCCTTTTCTGCTCAGTTCCAATTAACTAAGGGCCGCCCATTGATCAGCAGCCAGTTGACCGTTGACTTTCTAGAAAAATTATAAAATCTGAAATTATCGTGAGTTTGAGAAAAATATGGAAATAAAAAATTCATGAATTTGAAAAAAGTTCATACAATGTTTTAAAAATTCATGAATTTGAAAAAACACGAGTTTGAAAAAAATCATGAATTTATAAATCATACTCCCTCCATTCCATAATGTAGTGCTTCCTCTATTCACGTGCTTCAACTTTGACCGTAAATTTAACTATCAAGACCGATTGCGGCGGGAGCAAAAATTATATCAGTGAATTCGTATTTGAAAGAAGTTTTCAATTATATAATTTTTTTCTCCCGTCGCAGTTGGTCTCGTTGGTTAAATTTACGGTTAAAGTTGGACCTCGAAAAGCACGGGCGCACTATATTTTGGAATGGAGAGAGTATTAAAAAACATGAAAAAGAACTGTGCCTTTAATAAGTTCACTAATTTGAAAAAAAATCGCAAAATATAAAAAATTCAGGGGTTTGAAAAAAGAAGAAAAAAACGCTCAAAACCGAACACAAAAAAACAATCAGGAAAACCAAAACGGAAAATAAAACTAACCGGAAGCTTCCAAAAGCTTCCCAAAACAAACTGGAAGCTTCCAAAACACCAAGACCAGCTTCTCCATCACAATGGTACTTAGAGCATCTCCAGCCGTTGGAGCCCCCTAGGACAATCGCCGGGCCAAAAATAGTACGTCCTGGGGGGCAAAACACCTTCGCCGGATGAAGCGCGAGGACGGTTTCCCAGCCGTTGGTGCCCCCCAAGCCAGTCGCCACGCAAAAAGTGAATAAGTGGGCCAGAAAAAATGATACGTGGAGGAATATGATTGGCTGTTGCTTCCGCCCCCCC
>NC_041390.1:614076197-614094618 GCF_002162155.2 Triticum dicoccoides
GGGGGCTTGGGGGGCATGGCTGGGCCTTTCTTTTTGCCATTTTTAGCTCGCCGGCAGAAGAAAAGGCGCCTGGGGATGGCACTCGGGAAGGCGGCTGGAGATGCTCTTAGGCGCCACGTACCATTAACTAGTGGCACTAAAGGCACCGAAGATTCGAAAATTACTAGTTAAGAATTATCACTAACAAAAGTCACTTCCCCATTTTCTTATGTACTGACAACTGGTCACAACCTAAAGAGTTTTTTTTTCACAGATTCATTATTCAAAACATTTTATCTCTTGAACCATGCGTTCAAATATTGAATTGTTTTCACCGTTGAATTTCTTATGTCAAGATCTTTAGAACTAGATCTCATGTTTATAAGTTTTGACAAACTTTTCTGTAAAAGAAAATCAAAAGGTAAACCTGAAACCAAAAAAGCGAATACCATAAAAACAAAATCTGAAAAAACGGAAACCGAAACAAAACTAGAAGAGAAAAACCAAAACCCTGAAGCACGGAATGTTTTCACTTTTGGGGGGGAAGCGTAAATTGTGCTTCTCGCAGAGGCAAAGTTGTGCTTCTCGTGAAAGTTGTGCTTTTCCCTTTCCGAGAAGCAATGATGTGCTTCTCGTGAAAGCACAGGCTATGCTTCTCAGAAGCACATAAGCATGGGTTGTGCTTTTCATGAAAGCACAATTTTATTTATTTATTCAAGAAGCACAGCTGTGTTAAGTAAAAAATTTTTTTGAGAAAACCTAGAAAAACAAGGCAAAACCCTAAAAGCCAAAAAAACATCAAAAACATGAGAACGCGTACAAAAAAGTATATCCAAAGCGAGCGTCCAGTACGGGAAACATGGCGATGGCCGGACAAAACACCTGGCGCTTACGGGCCAAAAAATGACGCTTGCAGGAGCTCCCTAAGGTAACTGTTGGCTATTTGCCTCTCGAAGATACGCGTTATCAGACTGCGTGTGGGGGTGTTTTTTTAGGGGAGACTGCGTGTGGGTTTGTTGATATCTACCTCATCTTTGTACGGCACAGGCTTCTTGCAGGCCAAGGCCCAGAGCCTACTGGAAGAAACAACCTCCCAGCAGTCCAGCAAAGTCACCTAAAAAAAAGCAGTCCAGCAGAAAAGTTTCTTCAAAAAAAAAAAAACAGTCGAGCAGAAGAAGAGTTTGTCAGGGTACTGGTAACACTATGGTCGTTAGGGTTTAGGGATTAGGGCAGTCCAGCAGAAGAAGGGTTTGTCAGGGTACTGTTAACGCTATGGTCGATATGATGGGCTTATAGTGTTGGGAAAATGAGCAAATTACTACGAGATTTAATCCGAATAAATAGGAAATAGATCATGACAGCAATAGCAGAGATTAAACTAATTATGCGAACTAGCATAGTAGATGAACAGATCACATCTAGGGCACATACTAGAAACATGAATTTTACCACGACCTCGAACAAGAAGGATAAAATAACATACGGTGCAGCGGGTGCAACACCGCCGGCGTTGACGTTGTCGCCCATGTCGTCGAGGATGAGGTTGCCGAGGTCGGGGAAGAAGTCGTCGTTCGCGAAGTCGTCGCTGCCAGCAGTCGCGTGAGTGCGCTCCCCAAAAACCTGATCACCCCTCTCCCGTACAGGATCACGAGAGGCGGGATTCCGGAGGTCTGCTGTCCCTTCTCCCGGTGCACGACGAAAGGAGGGATGGAGAAGACTTGCTTGGCGGCGCAATGATCTGGAACGGTGGTGAGAAACCATACGAAGCGGCGGCGGCTAGGGTAGACGTCTGTCTGACTATATAGTGCGGGCCGGATAAGTCGTCGGAGTAGCCATTACCAAAAGTTCCTCCCAAGGATCCTATATCCTATTGGGTATCTGTTCCCCGCCTTTTCACACTAGGATCGGAAATCTTATATTTTCCATATCCATATACCGTTGAATCCTTGGGGTTCCAGAATCCGCCTATTTTACTAGTCTTCGGAAACAGAAAACCCTAAAACCCACGTCGAGTCGTCACGATCAAAAAGAATCGGAAACGGTTCAGTAATTAACGCATCCATTAATTATAACTAATGACTCATTAATTTTTCCCGAGCAACAAAAATATAGACAACGTGCATAGCTCTGTCTTCGGCTCGGCTCAATCCCGCAACCCGCGGCGCGTCGTGACGAGGCGAACGAGGAGGAGGAGCGCGTGTGTAGGTCTCCTCTTCTCATGCTCATACAAGTGGTAGAAGAGCTCACCTTATAAAGAGGTGCAACTCTCTCTCAACTTCCGGGGTGAGACTAAACTTTAGTCTCACTCACTCCACTCACATGTGTGCATGAATGGGCCAAGAGAATTTCAGAATTTTAGTTGGGCTTTGGGTCAAAGGCCTACTAGCAAAATTTCAACAATCCCCCACAAAGTCTCATTGGCACATCTCATCATTTAGTTCCAAAACATTGTTTATATACCGGTGCTTAGTGGAGACTGTGAAGTTGAACTTCCACTTAGAGATTTATGCTACACTAGATCACAACTTGAATAGTGGACTGTGCCTTGAACTACAAGTTTTCTGCGAGACTAGTTTCACACAAATTCTTGACCGATACTGGGCTGCCGCAAGGCTTCCCCACGGGTGGAGCATATACGTCATACTCCAGGGCCTTTTCATGAATTTATTAGAGAACACACAATTCTCACATACTGTGATGTTAACAGTCAAACTCATATAGGTGTGTTCCTCAGAAGATGTTCTGCATGACAACATCTCTGCTTACCCAAATAAGCCACTTGGAACACATTAAGATAAGTATCAACCTGCCATGCAGATCAGGAGAGTATTGCATCTTCACGGAGTAGGATAGGTAATATAGGGATACTCTCCTCCCAGCTGACCAACAGCTTGTCTCCCACTTCTACTTCACGGGATCTCCGATCACATAGAGTGGGTTACCACTATGGACAACTCATGCGGTGGGTCTCAAGCCCATCTTCATAGATGCATTATCTATCACGTTACGTGATAGACCCTTTGTGAAGGGATCTGCTAAGTTTTTTGACGTTTGGATATAATCCAACGTAATAACTCTGGAGTTCCTCAATTTTCTGACAGATTTTAGTCTCCTCTTCACATGTCTTGAGGACTTCATATTGTCCTTAGAACTGTTTATCTTGACGATCACAGTTTGATTATTACAGTTCATCAGGATAGAGGGTATTGGTTTTTCAACCATAGGTAAGTCCATCAAGAGCTCACGAAGCCACTCTACTTCAACAGTGGCAGTGTCTAATGTTGTGAGTTCTGCTTCCATAGTTGACCTCGTTAAGATGGTCTGCTTGCAAGACTTTAAGAAAACAGCCCCACCACCAAGTCTAAAAACATAACCACTTGTGGCCTTAATCTCGTCAGCATCAGATATCCAGTTTGAGTCACTATAACCCTCCAGTACCCTTGCATACCCGATGTAGTGAATCACATAGCTCACTGTGCCTTTCAAATAGCGCATAACTCTCTCAAGCGCATGCCAATGATCATCTCCCGGTTTTAACACAAACCGATTCAGCTTGCTCACAGCAAAAGAGATGTCAGGCCTCGTGGCACTCCCGAAATACATAAGTGAGCCAATAATCTGAGAATACCTCAGTTGATCTCTAACAATCCGTCGGTTCTTTCGAAGCAACACACCAGCATCATATGGAGTTGGAGAAGGCGTGCAGTCGCTATACCCAAAATGACTCAAGACCTTTTTCACATAGTGAGACTGAAGCAGTGTGATCCCACCATTCTCATCTCTCAACAGCTTGATGTTTAAGATAACATCAGCTACTCCTAGATCCTTCATTTCAAAACAGCGAGATAAGAAATCCTTAACCTCCTTGATTAAATCAAGTTTGGTTCCAAAGATCAATATGTCGTCGACATACAGACAAAGAATAACTCCTTCGCCCCCACCATAGCGATAGTACACGCACATGTCACCATTCTTTACTACAAAGCCGGCAGCAGTTAATGTTCTTTTGAACTTCTCATGCCACTCTTTAGGAGCTTGTTTAAGGCCATATAAAGACTTTAATAACTTGCACACCTTTCCTTCCCGACCAGGTACTACAAAACCATCTGGCTGATCCATGTAAATTTCCTCATTCAACTCTCCATTGAGGAAAACTGTCTTAACGTCCATTTGATGAACGAGAAGACCATGTGAGGCAGCCAGTGATAGTAGCACCCGAATTGTGGTCAGTCTAGCCACGGGTGAGTAAGTATCAAAGAAGTCTTCACCTTCTTTCTAGGTATAACTCTTGGCCACAAGCCGTGCCTTGTACTTTTCAATCGTACCATCGGGTCTAAGCTTTTTCTTGAACACCCACTTACATCCTACAGGTTTGCATCCATAAGGACGGTCAGTGATCTCCCAGGTACCGTTAGCTAAGATGGAATCCATCTCGCTACGTACAGCTTCCTTCCAGTAGTCAGCATCAGGAGATGCATAGGCTTATGAAATAGTCCTGTGTGTGTCATCCACGAGGTACACAATGAAATCATCACCAAAGGACTTTGCAGTCCTCTGTCTCCTACTGCTCACAGGAGTTCCATTGTCACCCTCAACAGGATTCTCGACATGTTCCATCGCAATGGTGGGTTCAGGAATTACAGTGAATTCCTCACGAGATGGAGTAGGTATTGTTGGGGAACGTTGCAGAAAACAAAAAAAAATTCTACGGTTTCACCAAGATCCATCTACGAGTTCATCTAGCAACGAGTGATCGGATTGCATCTACATACCTTTGTAGATCACGCGCGGAAGCGTTCAAAGAACGGGGATGAGGAAGTCGTACTCGACGTGATCCAAATCACCGAAGATCCTAGCGCCGAACGGATGGCACCTCCGCGTTCAACACATGTACGGTCAGCGTGACGTCTCCTCCTTCTTGATCCAGCAAGGGGGAAGGAGAGGTTGATGAAGATCCAGCAGCACGACGGCGTGGTGGTGGATGCAGGGGTCACCGCAGCAGGGCTTCGCCGTTCTACTACGAGAGGGAGAGGTGTTGCAGGGGAGAGGGAGGCGCCAAGACTCAAGGGTGCGGCTGCCCCCTCCCTCCCACCCCCTTTATATAGGCCCCCTAGGGGGTGCGCCGGCCCTAGGAGATGGGATCTCCTAGGGGGGGCGGCGGCCAAGGGGTGGAGTGCCCCCCAAGCCAGGTGGGGCGCCCCCCATCCTAGGGTTCCCAACCCTAGGCGCATGGGGTGGGCCAAGGGGGGCGCACCAGCCCACTATGGGCTGGTTCCCCTCCCCACTTTGGCCCATGGGGCCCTCTGGGATGGGTGGCCCCACCCGGTGGACCCCGGGACCCTTCCGGTGGTCCCGGTACAATACCGATGACCCCTGAAACTCTCCCGATGGCCAAAATTGCACTTCCTATATATAATTCTTCACCTTCGGACCATTCCGGAACTCCTTGTGATGTCCAGGATCTCATCCGGGACTCCAAACAACTTTCAGGTTACTGCATATTCATATCTCTACAACCCTAGCATCACCGGACCTTAAGTGTGTAGACCCTATGGGTTCGGGAGACATGTAGACATGACCGAGATGGCTCTCCGGTCAATAACCAACAGCGGGATCTGGATACCCATGTTGGCTCCCACATGCTCCTCGATGATCTCATCGGATGAACCACGATGTCGAGGATTCAAGCAACCCCGTATACAATTCCCTTTGTCAATCGGTACGTTACTTGCCCGAGATTCGATCGTCGGTATCCCAATACCTCGTTCAATCTCGTTACCAGCAAGTCACTTTACTCGTACCGTAATGCATGATCCCGTGACCAGACACTTGGTCACTTTGAGCTCATTGTGATGATGCATTACCGAGTGGGCCCAGAGATACCTCTCCGTCATACGGAGTGACAAATCCCAGTCTTGATCCGTGTCAACCCAACAAACACTTTCGGAGATACCCGCAGTATACCTTTATAGTCACCCAGTTACGTTGTGACGTTTGGTACACCCAAAGCACTCCTACGGTATCCGGGAGTTACACGATCTCATGGTCTAAGAAAAAGATACTTAACATTGGAAAAACTCTAGCAAACAAACTATACGATCTTGTGCTATGTTTAGGATTGGGTCTTGTCCATCACATCATTCTCCTAATGATGTGATCCCGTTATCAATGACATCCCCATGTCCATAGCCAGGAAACCATGACTATCTGTTGATCAACGAGCTAGTCAACTAGAGGCTCACTAGGGACACATTGTGGTCTATGTATTCACACATGTATTACGATTTCCGGATAATAAAATTATAGCATGAATAATGGACAATTATCATGAACAAGGAAATATAATAATAATCCTTTTATTATTGCCTCTAGGGCATATTTTCAACAGTCTCCCACTTGCACTAGAGTCAATAATCTAGTTACATTGTGATGAATCGAACACCCATGGAATTCTGGTGTTGATCATGTTTTGCTCTAGGGAGAGGTTTAGTCAACGGATCTGCTACATTCAGGTCTGTATGTACTTTACAAATCTCTATGTCTCCATTTTGAACACTTTCACGAATGGAGTTGAAGCGACGCTTGATATGCCTGGTCTTCCTGTGAAACCTGGGCTCCTTGGCAAGGGCAATAGCTCCAGTGTTGTCACAGAAGAGAGTCATCGGGCCCGACGCATTGGGTATGACTCCTAGGTCGGTAATGAACCCCTTCACCCAGACTGCTTCGTGTGCTGCCTCCGAGGCTGCCATGTACTCCGCTTCACATGTAGATCCCGCCACAACGCTTTGCTTGCAACTGCACCAGCTTACTGCCCCACCATTCAAAATATACACGTATCCGGTTTGTGACTTAGAGTCATCCAAATCTGTGTCGAAGCTAGCGTCGACGTAACCCTTTACGACGAGCTCTTCGTCACCTCCATAAACGAGAAACATTTCCTTAGTCCTTTTCAGGTACTTCAGGATATTCTTGACCGATGTCCAGTGTTCCTTGCCGGGATTACTTTGGTACCTACCTACCAAACTTACGGCAAGGTTTACATCAGGTCTGGTACACAGCATGACATACATAATAGAACCTATGGCTGAGGCATAGGGGATGACACTCATCTCTTCTATATCTTCTGCCGTGGTCGGACATTGAGCTGAGCTCAATTTCACACCTTGCAACACAGGCAAGAACCCCTTCTTAGACTGATCCATATTGAACTTCTTCAATATCTTATCAAGGTATGTGCTTTCTGAAAGACCTATGAGGCGTCTTGATCTATCTCTATAGATCTTGATGCCTAATATATAAGCAGCTTCTCCAAGGTCCTTCATTGAAAAACTCTTATTCAAGTGGGCCTTAATGTTGTCCAAAAGTTCTATATCATTTCCCATCAAAAGTATGTCATCTACATATAATATGAGAAATGCTACAGAGCTCCCACTCACTTTCTTGTAAACGCAGGCTTCTCCATAAGTCTGCATAAACCCAAACGCTTTGATCATCTCATCAAAGTGAATGTTCCAACTCTGAGATGCTTGCACCAGCCCATAAATCGAGCGTTGGAGCTTGCACACCTTGTCAGCATTCTTAGGATCAACAAAACCTTCCGGCTGCATCATATACAGTTCTTCCTTAAGATAACCGTTAAGGAATGCCGTTTTGATGTCCATTTGCCATATCTCATAATCATAGTATGCGGCAATTGCTAACATGATTCGGACGGACTTCAGCTTTGCCACGGGAGAGAATGTCTCATCGTAGTCAACCCCTTGAACTTGTCGATAACCCTTAGCGACAAGCCTAGCTTTATAGATGGTCACATTACCATCCGCGTCTGTCTTCTTCTTAAAGATCCATTTATTTTCTATGGCTCGCCGATCATCGGGCAAGTCAGTCAAAGTCCATACTTCGTTTTCATACATGGCTCCTATCTCGGATTTCATGGCTTCCAGCCATTTGTCGGAATTCGGGCCTGCCATCGCTTCTTCATAGTTCGAAGGTTCAACGTTGTCTAACAACATGATTTCCAAGATAGGGTTGTCGTACCACTCTGGTGCGGAACGTGTCCTTGTGGACCTTTGAAGTTCAGTAGGAGCTTGATAAGAAATATCTTGATCATCATCATTAACTTCCTCTCTAATTGGTGCAGGCACCACAGGAACATTTTCCTGAGCTGCGCTACTCTCTACTTCAAGAGGCAGTACTTCATCAAGCTCTACTTTCCTCCCACTTACTTCTTTCGAGAGAAACTCTTTCTCTAGAAAGGATCCATTCTTGGCAACAAAGATCTTGCCTTCGGATCTGAGGTAGAAGGTATACCCAATAGTTTCTTTAGGGTATCCTATGAAGATGCATTTTTCCGACTTGGGTTCGAGCTTTTCAGGTTGAAGTTTCTTGACATAAGCATCGCATCCCCAAACTTTTAGAAACGACAGCTTAGGCTTCTTCCCAAACCATAATTCATACGGTGTCATCTCAACGGATTTCGACGGAGCCCTATTTAAAGTGAATGCGGCAGTCTCTAAAGCATAGCCCCAAAATGACAGCGGTAAATCGGTAAGAGACATCATAGATCGCACCATATCCAATAGAGTGCGATTACGACGTTCAGACACACCATTACGTTGAGGTGTTCCAGGCGGCGTGAGTTGTGAAACTATTCCACATTTTCTTAAGTGTGTGCCAAATTCGTGACTCAAGTATTCTCCTCCACGATCTGATCGCAAAAACTTGATTTTTTCTGTCACGTTGATTTTCAACCTCACTCTGAAATTCCTTGAACTTTTCAAAGGTTTCAGACTTGTGTTTCATTAAGTAGACATACCCATATCTACTCAAGTCATCAGTGAGGGTGAGAACATAACGATAGCCACCACGAGCCTCAACACTCATTGGACCGCACACATCAGTATGTATGATTTCCAATAGGTTGGTTGCTCGCTCCATTGTTCCTGAGAACGGAGTCTTGGTCATCTTACCCATGAGGCATGGTTCGCACGTGTCAAATGATTCGTAATCAAGAGACTCTAAAAGTCCATCTGCATGGAGCTTCTTCATGCGTTTGACACATATGTGACCAACGCGGCAGTGCCACAAGTATGTGGGACTATCATTATCAACCTTACATCTTTTGGTATTCACACTATGAATATGTGTAGCATTACGCTCGAGATTCATTAAGAATAAACCATTCACCATAGGAGCGTGACCATAAAACATATCTCTCATATAAATAGAACAACCATTATTCTCGGATTTAAATGAGTAGCCATCTCGAATTAAACGAGATCCTGATACAATGTTCATGCTCAAAGCTGGTACTAAATAACAATTATTGAGGTTTAAAACTAATCCCGTGGGTAAATGTAGAGGTAGCGTGCCGACGGCGATCACATCGACCTTGGAACCATTCCCGACGCGCATCATCACCTCGTTCTTCGCCAGTCTCCGTTTATTCCGCAACTCCTGCTTTGAGTTACAAATGTGAGCAACCGCACCGGTATCAAATACCCAGGAGCTACTACGAATACTGGTAAGATACACATCAATTAAATGTATATCACATATACCTTTTGTGTTGCCGGCCTTCTTGTCCGCTAAGTATTTGGGGCAGTTCCGCTTCTAGTGACCACTTCCCTTGCAATAAACGCACTCAGTCTCGGGCTTGGGTCCATTCTTTGGCTTCTTCCCGGCAGCCTGCTTACCGGGCGCGGCAACTCCCTTGCCGTCCTTCTTGAAGTTATTTTTACCCTTGCCTTTCTTGAACTTGGTGGTTTTATTGACCATCAACACTTGATGTTCCTTTTTGACTTCTACCTCTGCTGATTTTAGCATTGAAAATACCTCAGGAATGGTCTTTTCCATCCCCTGCATATTGAAGTTCATCACAAAGCTCTTGTAGCTCGGTGGAAGCGACTGAAGGATTCTGTCAATGACCGCGTCATCCGGGAGATTAACTCCCAGCTGAGTTAAGCGGTTATGTAATCCAGACATAGTGAGTATGTGCTCACTGACAGAACTATTTTCCTCCATCTTACAGTTGAAGAACTTGTCGGAGACTTCATATCTCTCGACCCGGGCATGAGCTTGAAAAACCATTTTCAGCTCTTCGAACATCTCATATACTCCGTGTCTCAAAATGCTTTTGGATCCCCAGTTCTAAGCTGTAAAGCATGCCGCACTGAACGAGGGAGTAGTCATCAGCACGTGTCTGCCAAGCGTTCATAACGTCTTGGTTATGTGGGATGGGTGCGTCACCTAGCGGTGCTTCTAGGACATAATCTTTCTTGGCAGCTATGAGGATGATCCTCAGGTTCCGGACCCAGTCCGTATAATTGCTGCCATCGTCTTTCAGCTTGGTTTTCTCTAGGAACGCGTTGAAGTTGAGGACAACGTGGGCCATTTGATCTACAAGACATATTGTAAAGATTTTAGACTAAGTTCATGATAATTAAGTTCATCTAATCAAATTATATAATGAACTCCCACTCAGATAGACATCCCTCCCGTCATCTAAGTATAACATGATCCGAGTTAACTAGGTCGTGTCCGATCATCACGTGAGACGGACTAGTCAACATCGGTGAACATCTTCATGTTGATCGTATCTTCTATACGACTCATGCTCGACCTTTCGGTCTTCTGTGTTCCGAGGCCATGTCTGTACATGCTAGGCTCGTCAAGTCAACCTAAGTGTTTGCATGTGTAAATCTGTCTTACACCCGTTGTATGTGAACGTTGGAATCTATCACATCTGATCATCACGTGGTGCTTCGAAACAACGAACTGTCGCAACGGTGCACAGTTAGGGGAAGCACTTTCTTGAAATTATTATGAGGGATCATCTTATTTTCTACCATCGTTCTAAGTAAACAAGATGCAAAAACATGATAAACATCACATGCAATCAAATAATAATACTGACATGATATGGCCAATATCACATAGCTCCTTTGATCTCCATCTTGGGGCTCCATGATCATCTTGTCACCGGCATGACACCATGATCTCCATCATCATGATCTCCATCATCGTGTCTCCATGAAGTTGCTCGCCAACTATTACTTCTACTACTATGGCTAACACGTTTAGCAATAAAGTAAAGTAATTTACATGGCGTTTCTCAATGACACGCAGGTCATACAAAAAATAAAGACAACTCCTATGGCTCCTGCCGGTTGTCATACTCATCGACATGCAAGTCGTGATTCCTATTACAAGAACATGATCTCATACATCACATATATATCATTCATCATTCATCACAACTTTGGCCATATCACATCACAAAGCACTTGCTGCAAAAACAAGTTAGACGTCCTCTAATTGTTGTTGCAAGTTTTACGTGGATGCAAAAGGGTTCTAGCAAGAACGTTTTCTTACCTACGTGAAAGCCACAACGTGATTTGTCAACTTCTATTTACCCTTCATAAGGACCCTTTTCATCGAATCCGCTCCAACTAAAGTGGGAGAGACAGACACCCGCTAGCCACCTTATGCAACTAGTGCATGTCAGTCGGTGGAACCAGTCTCACGTAAGCGTACGTGTAAGGTCGGTCCGGGCCGCTTCATCCCACAATATCGCTGAAGCAAAATAAGACTAGTAGCGGCAAAAAAGTTGACAACATCTACGCCCACAACAAATTGTGTTCTACTCGTGCAAAGAGAACTACGCATAGACCTAGCTCATGATGCCACTATTGGGGAACGTTGCAGAAAACAAAAAAAAATTCTACGGTTTCACAAGATCCATCTATGAGTTCATCTAGCAACGAGTGATCGGATTGCATCTACATACCTTTGTAGATCACGCGCGGAAGCGTTCAAAGAACGGGGATGAGGAAGTCGTACTCGACGTGATCCAAATCACCGGAGATCCTAGCGCCGAACGGACGGCACCTCCGCGTTCAACACACGTACAGTCAGCGTGACGTCTCCTCCTTCTTGATCCAGCAAGGGGGAAGGAGAGGTTGATGAAGATCCAGCAGCACGACGGCGTGGTGGTGGATGCAGGGGTCACCGCAGCAGGGCTTCGCCGTTCTACTACGAGAGGGAGAGGTGTTGCAGGGGAGAGGGAGGCGCCAAGACTCAAGGGTGCGGCTGCCCCCTCCCTCCCACACCCTTTATATAGGCCCCCTAGGGGGTGCGCCGGCCCTAGGAGATGGGATCTCCTAGGGGCGGCGGCGGCCAAGGGGTGGAGTGCCCCCCAAGCCAGGTGGGGCGCCCCCCCACCCTAGGGTTCCCAACCCTAGGCGCATGGGGTGGGCCAAGGGGGCGCACCAGCCCACTATGGGCTGGTTCCCCTCCCCACTTTGGCCCATGGGGCCCTCCGGGATGGGTGGCCCCACCCGGTGGACCCCCGGGACCCTTTCGGTGGTCCCGGTACAATACCGGTGACCCCCGAAACTCTCCCGATGGCCGAAACTGCACTTCCTATATATAATTCTTCACCTCCGGACCATGCCGGAACTCCTCATGACGTCCAGGATCTCATCCGGAACTCCGAACAACTTTTGGGTTACTGCATATTCATATCTCTACAACCCTAGCATCACCGAACCTTAAGTGTGTAGACCCTACGGGTTCGGGAGACATGTAGACATGACTGAGATTGCTCTCCGGTCAATAACCAACAGCGGGATCTGGATACCCATGTTGTCTCCCACATGCTCCTCGATGATCTCATCAGATGAACCACGATGTCAAGGATTCAAGCAACCCCGTATACAATTCCCTTTGTCAATCGGTACGTTACTTGCCCGAGATTCGATCGTCGGTATCCCAATACCTCGTTCAATCTCGTTACCGGCAAGTCACTTTACTCGTACCGTAATGCATGATCCCGTGACCAGACACTTGGTCACTTTGAGCTCATTGTGATGATGCATTACCGAGTGGGCCCAGAGATACCTCTCCGTCATACGGAGTGACAAATCCCAATCTTGATCCGTGTCAACCCAACAGACACTTTCGGAGATACCCGCAGTATACCTTTATAGTCACCCAGTTACGTTGTGATGTTTGGTACACCCAAAGCACTCCTACGGTATCCGGGAGTTACACGATCTCATGGTCTAAGGAAAAGATACTTGACATTGGAAAAACTCTAGCAAACGAACTATACGATCTTGTGCTATGTTTAGGATTGGGTCTTGTCCATCACATCATTCTCCTAATAATGTGATCCCGTTATCAATGACATCCCCATGTCCATAGCCAGGAAACCCTGACTATCTGTTGATCAACGAGCTAGTCAACTAGAGGCTCACTAGGGACACATTGTGGTCTATGTATTCACACATGTATTACGATTTCCGGATAATAAAATTATAGCATGAATAATAGACAATTATCATGAACAAGGAAATATAATAATAATCCTTTTATTATTGCCTCTAGGGCATATTTCCAACAGGTATCTCCTGATTTGATGAACTCGACATATCCTTCATAGGAAATATGTCCTCAAAGAAAGTTGCATCATTCGACTCCATAATCGTACCAACATGCATGCCGGATACCTCATATTTTATTATCAAAAATCTATAGCCGATGCTATGAAAAGCATAGCCCAGAAGAACACAATCCACGGTTTTTGGTCCAAGCTTGTGCTTCTTGGAAATTGGTATATTGACTTTCGCCAAACAACCCCAAGTACGGAGGTAAGATAGTTTCAACATTTTCCTTTCCCATTCCTCAAATGGAGTCATGGTCTTATGCTTTGTGGGAACTCGGTTTAAGACATGACACGCAGTCATTAGCGCCCCCCCCCCACCATTCCGTGGATAGACCCGAAGTGTCTAACATGGTGTTAACCATATCAGTTAGAGTTCGATTCTTTCTTTCGGCTACCCCATTTGACTAGGGTGAGTAGGGAGGCGTCCTCTCATGGATTATACCATGTTACGCACAAAATAGATCAAATTCATTGAGAAAATACTCTCCACCACGATCGGACTTAAACCGTTTAATTTTCCGATCAAGTTGGTTCTCTGCCTCAGCTTTATAGTTTTTGAAGAAAGTCAAAGCCTCATCTTTTGATTTCAGAAGATACACATAACAATATCTAGTGGAGTCATCAATCAACGTCATGAAGTATCTCTTTCCACCTTTTGTCAACACGCCATTCATCTCATAAAGATCAGAATGTATAAGCTCTAGTGGCGCCAAGTCTCTTGCCTCTGCAGTCTTATGGGACTTGCGAGGTTGCTTAGCTTGCATACATACTTGGCACTTAGAGCCTTTGACAATAGAGATTTTCAGAATTAAATTCATATTCGCTAGCTGCGTCATGCAACCAAAGTTAATGTGACAAAGTCGTGAATGCCAAATATCAGACTCATTGTTGTGGCAAACATTATTAATAACTTTAGTGCAAATATCTGACAAAGACAGGCGGAACAAGCCTCCGCTCTCATAGCCTTTTCCAACAAATTGTCCATACTTAGAAATTACAACTATATTGGATTCGAAAACCAACTTAAAACCATCTCGACATAAACGGGAACCGCTAACGAGATTTTTATTGATGGACGGCACATGATGAATGTTCTTCAGACGCATGGTCTTCCCCGAAGTAAACTTCAGATCGATCGTACCAACACCTCAAACGATGGCATGTGATCCATTCCCCATCAGCACGGGTGAATTCCCTGTTGCCTGGTAAGAAGAAAACATGGAGGCGTCAGCACAAACATGTACATTGGCACCGGTGTCAATTAACCAATCAGGGGATTGGAATACTGAAAGGATGGTAGGAAAAATACCGTATCCTGATTCCTTCATATCAGTATCACCGATGACAACATTAGCGGACTTGCCGCTCTTCTCATGTTCACGCTCCTCAAAGCGGTTAGGACACTTCGGAGCCCAGTGATTAGGATCACCGCAGACATGGCAAAGTCCCTTCCCCTTCTTATTAGAATTCTTCTTGAAGTTGGTAGAATGTGATGGCTTGTTCTTTGTATCAAACTTGCCTTTGCCCTGAGTTTTGTTCTTGTTGTTTTTGAACTTGTTGGGCTAGGAGTTCTTCTTATGTACCATGTGGGCACTAGAAACTCCCTCGGCAACTCGAGCACGTGTGTCATTTGCTCTCGCCTTCTCTTCAACATCAAGAGTACCAATGAGATCCGCAACGAAAAACTCCTGTCAACACACACTTGAAGTACTCAAGTTCTTATGCGAGCGACTGTATCTCATGAGCCTGCTGTACAACAGAGGGCTCATCAGTCATCTTGTAGTCATAGCCAAGAATTCCAGTCGCCGCTGTCAACTTTCAGTTTTGTGGAGAGATATGTAAGCGATCTGCTGCTTATACCAGGGAGGGTCATATCCAATAAAACGGTCAGGGCAGCACCTGAAGTGAATATGGGCAGAAGGGCAAGAACTTGGAAGCAACCACAACAGGGCCATATGAAAGTAATGGGGGATGCAGCAGTAGCAAGGAATGAAGACAGAGGATGTGATCTGTCGAGACGAGCATGGCCTTTTCCTGGACCTTCAGCGGTTGCGGTACAGGGGCAGGTTGACCCAGAAATTTTGCAAGTGCTGGCTTTCAATGAGGGCCTTGATCTAGCTTCTGACTTGTACCTGAAAAAGATTCTTCATGTGGCGACTGATTGCGCAGCCACTGTTTCACACCTGAAGGGCGGAAATGTACTTGGGTACAGGTGCTACTGTTATCCAGGATATCAAAAAGAAGTTTGAAGAATTTGAGTCTGTAAAATTCAAGCATGAGAAGAGAGCTATGAATTGGGAGGCTCGTGATCTAGCTTGAGCCTCCACTTCTTTAGATTGTCGCCGCCATGTTTGGCTTATTAATCCTCCTGAATTCTTATGTATTGAATGATCGGTTGTGATTAACAACAACAACAAAGCCTTTAGTTCCAAACAAGTTGGGGTAGACTAGAGGTGAAACCCATAAGATCTCGCAACCAACTCATGGCTCTGGCACATTGATAGCAAGCTTCCACGCACCCATGTCCATAGCTAGCTCTTTGGTGATACTCCAATCCTTCAGGTCTCTCTTAACGGACTCCTCCCATGTCAAATTTGGTCTACCCCGCCCTCTCTTGACATTCTCCGCACGCTTTAGCCGTCCACTATGCACCGGAGCTTCTGGAGGCCTGCGCTGAATATGCCCAAACCATCTCAGACGATGTTGGACAAGCTTCTCTTCAATTGGTGCTACCCCAACTCTATCTCGTATATCATCACTCCGGACTCGATCCTTCCTCGTGTGGCCACACATCCATCTCAACATACGCATCTCCGCCACACCTAACTGTTGAACATGTCGCCTTTTACTCGGCCAACACTCAGCGCCATACAACATTGCGGGTCAAACCGCCGTCCTGTCGAACTTGCCTTTTAGCTTTTGTGGCACTCTCTTGTCACAGAGAATGCCAGAAGCTTGGCGCCACTTCATCCATCCGGCTTTGATTCGATGGTTCACATCTTCATCAATACCCTCATCCTCCTGCAGCATTGACTCCAAATACCGAAAGGTGTCCTTCTGAGGTACCACCTGGCCATCAAGGCTAACCTCCTCCTCACACCTAGTAGTGCTGAAACCGCACATCATGTATTCGATTTTAGTTCTACTAAGCTTAAACCCTTTCGATTCCAAGGTTTGTCTCCATAACTCTAACTTCCTATTTACCCCCATCCGACTATCATCAACTAGCACCACATCATCCGCAAAGAGCATACACCATGGGATATCTCCTTGTATATCCCTTCTGACCTCATCCATCACCAATGCAAAAAGATAAGGGCTCAAAGCTGACCCCTGATGCAGTCCTATCTTAATCGGGAAGTCATCAGTGTCGACATCACTTGTTCGAACACTTGTCACAACATTATCGTACATGTCCTTGATGAGGGTAATGTACTTTGCTGGGACTTTGTGTTTCTCCAAGGCCCACCACATGACATTCTGCGGTATCTTATCATAGGCCTTCTCCAAGTCAATGAACACCATATGCAAGTCCTTCTTTTGCTCCCTATATCTCTCCATAAGTTGTCGTACCAAGAAAATGGCTTCCATGGTCGACCTCCCAGGCATGAAACCAAACTGATTTTTGGTCACGCTTGTCATTCTTCTTAAGCGGTGCTCAATGACTCTCTCCCATAGCTTCATTGTATGGCTCATCAGCTTAATTCCACGGTAATTAGTACAACTCTGAATATCCCCCTTGTTCTTGAAGATTGGTACTAATATACTCCGTCTCCATTCTTCTGGCATCTTGTTTTCCTGAAAAATGAGGTTGAAAAGTTTGGTTAGCAATACTATCGCTATGTCCCCGAGACCTTTCCACACCTCAATGGGGATACAATCAGGGCCCATCGCCTTGCCTCCTTTCATCATTTTTAAAGCCTCCTTGACCTCAGATTCCTGGATTCGCCGCACAAAACGCATGCTGGTCTCATCAAAAAAGTCGTCCAGTTCAATGGTAGAACTCTCATTCTCCCCATTGAACAACTTGTCGAAGTACTCCCGCCATCTATGCTTAATCTCCTCATCCTTCACCAAGAGTTGGCCTGCTCCGTTCTTGATGCATTTGACTTGGCCAATATCCCTCGTCTTCCTCTCTCAGATCTTGGCCATCTTATAGATGTCCCTTTCACCTTCCTTCGTGCCTAACTGTTGGTAGAGGTCCTCATATGCCCGACCCCTTACTTCACCAACAGCTCGCTTTGCGGCCTTCTTCGCCATCTTGTACTTCTCTATGTTGTCTGCACTCCTATCCAGGTATAGGCGTTTGAAGCAATATTTCTTCTCTTTAATCGTCTTCTGGACATCATCATTCCACCACCAGGTATCCTTATCTTCGCTTCTCCTTCCCCTGGACACTCCAAGCTCCTCCGAGGCCACCTTACGAATGCAAGTCGCCATCTTCGTCCACACATTGTTCGCATCTCACTAGTAGAAAAATGGTCAAACGTGAAGCACATTAGTGCCGGTTTGATTTTGGCCCGGTACTAATGGTACCATTAGTGCCGGTTCGAACGGATTTGCATTAATGCCGGTTCGTGTTGAACCTTTAGTATCGGTTCGTGGCACGAACCGGTACTAAAGGGGTGGTGGCAGGCTGGCGTCAGGCCGGGGCCCCACGATCACCATTAGTACCGGTTCGTGGCACGAACCGGTACTAAAGGTCTAACCTTTAGTACCGATTCGTGCCATGAACCGGTACTAAAGGGGTCTGACCTATAGTACCGGTTTGTGACACAAACCGGCACTATAGGGCAATTTTCAAACTCTACCCCCCTCCCCCCCCTCCCCCCCCGTGTGTTGCCATTTCAGTTCTGAAAAAATCAAAAGAAAATGATAAAAACTTCAAAAAATAAAATCCTTCGAGAGGTAGTTATATTACTACATCTACTAGTTAGGAAAATTTAAAAACTACAATTTGGACATGTTTTGCAAAAAGTGTAGGGAAAATGTAAA
>NC_041390.1:614094909-614143978 GCF_002162155.2 Triticum dicoccoides
GTCGCCATTTCAGTTCTGAAAAAATCAAAAGAAAATGATAAAAACTTCAAAAAATAAAATCCTTCGAGAGGTAGTTATATTACTACATCTACTAGTTAGGAAAATTTAAAAACTACAATTTGGACATGTTTTGCAAAAAGTGTAGGGAAAATGTAAAACGGCTATAACTTTTGCATACGATGTCGGAAAAAAACGTATAATATATCAAAAAATTCAGCACGAAAATCCGCAAACGATGGAGATGGCCTATGGCCTGTTTGGAATTTTTTAGAATCCTCAAATTCCAAAAGGAAAAAAAGATATGGTCAAATTTCAGTTTGTTTAAAAAAATTTGGTTAAATCTGGTCAAACTACTTATTCAAGAAGTATTAATGTTACTACATAATTATTCAAGAATATTAGTGTTACTAAATAATTATTTCAATTTTTTGAATTTTGGTCAAATCTGGTCAAACTATGGTCAAACTGTGGTCAAACTTATTCAAGAAATATTAGCGTTACTAAATAATTACTGTTTTTTAGAATAATAGTTTCAAACTCAAACGGTAAAATGTGTGACTTCATGCTCAAGCTAAACTCCTGAGGGTTAATAGGATTGACATCTTACTATTGTCAGGAAAACAACAAGTGCAGACTCGGAAACGAAGGAGAATAGAACCCGAAAGTTAAGCGTGCTCGGGCTGGAGTAGTGAGAGGGATGGGTGACCGGTCGGAAGTTAGATAATTTGGAATGAGTGGTCCACACTTGAGCAGTTAAGAGAGGTGATTAGAGACTAAAACATCAAATAATTCAAAAAAATTAAAAATAAAAAAATCCAAAATTTTCAAAAAAAAATCAAAAAAAACCTTTAGTACCATACTAGGGCGCGAGCTCACGCCACGTGGTGGCACTTTAGCGCCGGTTCGTGCCGAACCGGTACTAAGGGGGGGGCTTCAGTGCCCACCCTTTAGTGCCGGTTATGGAACCGGCACTAAAGGCTCTTACGAACCGGCGCTAAAGCTCCGTTTTCTACTAGTGTCTCCTCCTTCCTCCCAAGGGCCCTCCTTAATGACCCTCTCCTTGAACGCTAGAGCTACCACCCCCTTGAGCTTCCACCACTTCGTTCTAGCGACTTTGGCACGCTTATCCCGCTGGACACGAATCCGAAAGCGGAAGTCAGCAACCACCAGCTTATGCTGTGGTACAACACTCTCTCCAGGTATCACCTTACAGTCTAGGCACGCACGCCTATCTTCTCTTCTCGAGAGGATGAAATCAATCTGGCTAGAGTGTTGGCCACTACTAAAAGTCACCAGATGTGATTCTCTCTTTCTAAAGAGGGTGTTAGCTACAATCATGTTGTAGGCTAGAGCAAAGCTTAAGACATCTTCTCCTTCTTGATTCCTGATGCCATAGCCAAAGCCCCCGTGCGCCCCTTCAAAACCTGTGTTAGATGTACCCACGTGACCATTGAGGTCTCCTCCTATGAAGAGCTTCTCACCAATCGGTACACTCCTAATCATGTCTTCCAGGCCTTTCCAGAACTCCCTCTTGGTGTTCTCATTGTGGCCTACTTGCGGGGCATACGCGCTGATAACATTGAGAACCAAGTCCTCAACTACCAGCTTGACCAGGATAATCCGGTCCCCACGTCTTGACGTCTACCACTTCATACTTGAGGTTCTTGTTGATCAAGATGCCTACGCCATTTCTGTTTGCAGCCGTCCCTGTGTACCACAGCTTGAAGCCGGTATCCTCCACCTCCTTCGCCTTCTGTCCTCTCCATTTGGTTTCTTGGACGCAAAGGATATCAACACCTCTCCTCACCGCTGCATCAACTAGCTCCCGAAGCTTCCTTGTCAGAGACCCTATGTTCCAGCTACCTAAGCGAATCCTCCTAGGATCGGCTAGCTTCCTTACCCTTCGCACTCGTCGAGTCAAATGCGAAGACTCTTGCCCATTTTCCACTACATCCGGGCGCCGATGTAGCGCGCCACTAAGGATGTGACGACCCGATCCTCGCTCACTTGCCACCGTATCCGGATCAAGATACAGCGCGCCACCTTGGGGGTGACAGCCCGGCCCTTGCCCATTTTCCACCACACCCGGGTTCCGATGTAGCGCGTCGCTGAGAGGGTTACGCCCCAAAATCTTTTGGGTTTCATCTCCATAAGAGTGGCTGAGTTTTTACGTTGGCTCGCCAAGCCTATCACAACCCTCCTCCTTTACCCGGGCTTGGGACTGGCTATGTTGAGACAACATCGGTTGTGATTGATCCTCAAAAACAAAAGGCAGTCCAGCAACTTCTTAACTTCTTTTTTGGAAAGCATCCTCCCAGCAAGTTGGAGTTTACCCACCCCTCAATATAAAACTTTAAGGTCGCCCTTGAAAAGAATCAAAACTTGGAGATGGAAATCTGAAGGCACATGAGCAGCCTATAATATTCAGGGACTAGCATGACATGCAGGCCAAATGGGAAAATATTTCAACTTCAAGGGCTTATTTGGGTTGGAAATCATGACAATACCCACGATTTCTGTACAAACTGTTCCACAGAAACTTATTTCTACCATCAAATACACCGTATCACCCTTTCAGGTCAAATGCCAAGCGCAGAGCTAACGAACTGAAACAAGCATCTACGTGTACACAGTTTCCTTCGCCACACCGGTATAATTTTAGTCCAAAACATTGCAGGGATCTTCCTTACAAGTTCGTCTTTGGCTTGGATGGCGGGCTCACGCGCCTGGTCAAGGTCCGCATCGTCACGAACTCTTCTGCTGCAGAAGGGTGGATCCCGACCTGCAAAGCCAGCCAGCAGGGTACTATTATTAGAACCTGAAAAAACAGTGAGATTCGGGACTCTGTCGTAATGTGGTGGCAATCTCTTTCGACTTACGGTGCTGTCGAAGGTCGCTTTGGTAGCTCCAGCCTTGAGCGCAACAGCAATGCCCTGCATTTGTGTCGTTTACAACCTCAGGTGAATACATTGAACGGTAATAGAAAAAAATCATCTTAAAAAAAGAACACGAGAATTCCACAAATGCTTATACCTGCATAATTTCAGCTGCATCTGGTCCACACATGGCTGCACCGAGTACCTTATCGGTATCAGCATCAACCACCAGTTTCATGGTAGACTTCTCCACGCGTCTTCAAGATAAAACAAAAACAAAATCAGAAACCTTCCCCACGAGGACAAGAAATTAATATCAAACAGAATGTTGATAGAGTGCAGTGATGCACAAACCAGTGAAAACACCGGGATATCTCTTAATGAGCACAAAAGGGGAAAAGAGAAACTACTGTGTAACAGATAATCTCATGATATAAGATGCTTACTTGGATATGCTGTTCTTCATTGGGTTGAAACTTGATGTGTAAACAAGAAGATCATTCTTGGCTTCCGCCAAAGCCTCTTGTTCGCTGAGTCCGACGACAGATAGCGGTGGAATGCTAATTTGACAAAAAACATAATCTCACATTATAACACTGAGGGGATGATAGTGCAATAAAGTAGCACATTTCAAAAAATACAGAAGCTAGTGATAGTCTAGCAGAGGTTTTTAGGGGTAAATGACAGCATGCTTCATTGACACAAAAGGAGCAATCCTGTCATTCTACTCTCTCACTGTAGTGACACGAACAAAGTTCGGAACCACATGTTTCTCAGCGAAAAGCTTGAAACTAGTTGCTAAACCTAAGTTTATACCTAAGTATAAACTAAGTAATTTTAATTAAGGTAATTACTTACCAGAAAACAGCACAAGGTACATCTTTATAATCAGGCTTAACTGTCTGGCCACCAAACACAGTTTTCTGCAACAAAAAGATAGGGAAGAATAAATAGTGCTGATTTTAAAAACAAAGAAAGACTACAAGCGGAATGACCAGAATGAGTTACTGTGAAGGGATTACAAACAACAGCTATCACTTACAGCGAAGCAAGTAGCCTCCATCAGAGCAACAGGTGTTAGGTTAATCCGATTTGTTACATCACCCACAGCCCATATACTTGGAACTGATGTACGGGAGTATTCATCAACCTAAACAGACATGAAGACAAAATTAACAACTATATTATTCAGGGCACCAAAATTCTATACTATCCAGAAATTAATAGCAAATCCAGTACATAATATGGACACAGAGCCAATCAATCTAAACAGACGTGAAGTCAAAATTGACAAATCGTATTATTCAGAATGCCTGAAGCACGCAATGCAAATTAATAGCATAACTGAAGTGCAGAATATGGACGCAGACCCAAGTTTACAGGTGGGTTTCTCAGGGTAGAGATAGAAATATGAGAAGTAAATATTGTTTCGGGTTTCTCAGGGTAGAGATAGAAATATGCAGAAATTAATAGCATGCCTAGTGCATAATATGGACAGACCGAGTTCGCAAGTGGTTTTGTCAGGGCAGAAACAGAAATATGAGAAGTAAATTTCCGATGTAAAAATATAATATCAACTAGGAGGTACAGAAAGGGCGAATAAAGAAAGAAGATAAACCTTGATGGCTCCTATTTGATCAACCTCAACACCAACAGCTTCCAGGTTCAGCCTATTGGAGTTCGGCGCACGACCTGCACAAGTTAAAAACCAGGCATAAGAATAATTCTGAACTTGCATATTCAATGCAAAATAAATATTACACTCTAAACAGAGCAAGGAAACCAAAAGTGCCCAATTCTTCCACATCCAGCCACAACAGATTAATATGTGACAAACAAATAAGTGGATAGTTATCTTTTTGAAATATAACAAATCAGACCAAGTTTCAAAATACAGTATAACTTTTTGCTCTACAGACACAAGTAACCAGGAGGTGTCGGGTTGTCCCTTTATTGATTGCATGATGTGAACAAATGCTTAAATGGAACAGATAAACTTGGTGTCAAAACAAACATACAAAACATGGTAATTACCTGTGGCAAAAAGAACAACATCTGCAATGAGCTCATCTCCCTTATCTGTCACAACTTTAATGCCATCGGCTGTTTTACTCAACTGGTTTACATAAATGAAATTGATCAAGACAAGCTGCAGCCAGAACACGAGGAAAGCGAACTGAACTTTATGAATTTAGCATAAATCACCTCAGTCAAATTTGTCCCTGGATGCAATCGGATTCCCCTTCCTTCAAGGTTACTTGCCACAACCATTCTCATCTCATCATCAAAACCCCTGCAAGTGGCAGTGTATTGTTACGTTCACCTTTCTGTCAGATACTAATGTCTGGAGAACTCCGCGACATGAAATATATAAGAATTTAGAATACTAAATGCTAATGGCACAATTTATTTTTTACGCAGACATGTTAAAAAATCATAATCAGAGCAAGGGGTTGGGTTCTACTAGTCTGCAACAACCTGGGTAGTAACTACTGGCATGAAGATGTCCAAACATCAGAGTAGACCATAGGGTTGGGAGGATGAATAAGGGAGATAATAGATTCATAAGTTGTTCTCTTATTGCTTGACTGATTATGGGTACATATGTTGTCCCTTATATAGGAGGAGTGGAGGACTACTTGACCATAAGTAATAACTTGAAGGATATCAATCCAAGCTCTAACTCTAATCTTATCTTTTTCCTGTTTAAACAATTATCTTTCCTGTTTAAATAAAATTCTATTTCTATTTAGATACTTCCTAATGCAATCCATGCACATAACAGGTTCCGGGCAATTTGAACAATGTCAATCACTACTTAATGGAAAAGCTAAAAATCACACCATCCACTTTTCAGTATAATGCTAAACCACACAAATACATTGCTTGGGTGCCTTTTTACTTTCATGTGCAAGTGGAACATAATAATGGTCTAGGAAACTAAACTGAGTGCCTAAAGAAAACAAGTGACATGGACATCTTAAGGGCACATTGTAGTGTGACATGACATCTCTAACTGCACAAACTACATGAAAATTCTTCTGAATTTATGCAGTATATTATTTGGGTAAAGGACCAGAAATTTTGTGCAGTGCCCATGCTGACAGCAGATCAACCTACATACCTTAGAGGAAGCTCTTTCCTATAAAATAGATCTACTTCAGCACCCAACCCTTTCCAGATAGAAGCAAATTCAACAGCAATATATCTGCAATGACGCGCCAGATGAAAAAAGTTGGTTAGGAAGAATTGGTAATAAAAATAATAACAGTATGGTACAGGGTACCTAAATAAATCTAGAACCATACCCGCCACCAAGAATAACGGCGCGTTTCGGTAGCTCCTCCAAACTTAAAGCCTCATCTGAAGTAATAGCCAGCTCCTGCAATTGAATATCCCCATTGGTGTAGGGCAGAATGATCAAGAAGAATACAGAAAACAGTGAAATGTAATATATTTTTTCTTGATAACCCAAAGGCAGACGAAGATGGCTAACTAAGCATGTTCCAAACCAAAAGAATTATGCATGTGAAGCACTAAGAGAATACAATCACAATGAGTAAATCACATGGTCGAAAATTAAACATTCTGAAACCACAGAAACACGGGCAGGGGAAGACCAAGGAGCTAAGGAAACATGTTAGCACTACCGCCACCCAGTAATAGATGTAACATAAAAAAATCTCAAGGGGAACTTCCCAAACCTTTCCAGGAATGTCGACCAGAGTTGCCCGGCTACCAGTTGCAATCAATATGTGCTTGGTCGTGTGCCTTTGCTTTGAACCATCTGGCTGGGTGACTTCGACAGTATGAGCATCCACTATACTTCCTGCCCCTTCGATCATCGTCACACCAGAACCACCAAGGATTCTCTTGTACACTCCATTTAATCTCACAATTTCTTGAGTCTGCAGGACAGAGAATCATGATCTTGGGTCACAGGCATCTACACTAGTGCCCAGTATGAACGATGAATGTGCTCAGCCAAGGTGATGTGTCTGAATCTGACCTTATTTTCCAGCAACTTTTTCCAGTTGTAGTTGATGTCCCCGTTGATCTCCCACCCGAATTGCTTGGCGTCCTGCACTCGTAACACGGGTTATGAAAATGAGCACACCAGAACATTGATTCCAATGCAGACTACAAGCTATAGAATAGAAGAATTATTGGATCCCAATGCAGATTATGAACTATAGCTTAAGGGCGGAGGTTGCGCAGCAAGAGTCTGACGGTTTGGTCAACCGAGGAAGGAATACTGTTATTTTTTTAACATACTACTTACAGGAGGTAAACATGGATGGTTTTTGAAACAACAGCAGCAGTCAGCTTGCGTATAAGACAGTAGTATAAGGCCACTTACATCGAATTCCCCCCGGAAAGACGCCCCGTAGACGAGAATCTTCTTCGGGACGCAGCCACGTATCACGCACCTAAACGCAGCGAGCACGCGTAGATAGATTCAGAAGGTACAGAAGGTAATTTCAGCAACAGGAACACAGAGAGCGCAAGTAATTCTGGATTGTGCTTACGTTCCGCCGTGTCCTCCCAGCCACTCGGAGCTGATGGGGTGGAACGGGAGCTCGCAGATCGCAACCTGCACGAAAATCACCCCAGAATTTCAACCAACCGAATCTCAGCTGAATAACGAACCGCAGGATGCGGGGGGCGAGGAGGGGAAGCAAGCGGAGGTGGGGCGCAGACCTTGGCCCCGAATCCGGCGGCGGTGCGGGAGCCGCGGACGCCGCCGCTGCCGGCGCCGATGACGAAGAGGTCGTAGTCGTAGGTCCCGCCGTCGTCGGCGACGAGGGGCGCCTCCCCATCCTTGAGCATCTTCCGCGCCATGGCCTTGACTCCGGTCAGCCGCAGAACCCTAGGTGGATGGATCCCGGAGCGGAGGAGAGCAGGTGGGGGCGGCCACGCTGGCTGCTACGGGATTAGAGGATGGACGGATTGGAAACTTGTCCCCTCCGGCTTAAATTCGTTTCCTGATGGGAGACGTGGAGCCGACCCGCTTCGCGTCGCCCGCCACCGGTCCTCCACGGCTCCACGGGATCGTGCAAATTTCAGAGCATCAGACGCCACTTATATTAACCAAACTAGCATCTGAACTTCTCAGGTTGTGGTAGACAGTTTAGGCCGGATTCTTATAGAAATTTCATAGGATTGGATTTTTGTAGGAAAAATTCCTTTAGAGCCCTTTGGTCTGGAGGAATGAAATCCTATTCCTACGAAGAAATTCTTCCTATCCTTCACATTTCATACAAAAATAAACATTAGCCTAGACTCAATGAAAAAAAATCATATGAAGTGAATCAAAGGACATCTTTTTTCCTATTCCTACTCATAGGATTTGAGATACATGTATCTCATTTCCTATGACTTCTCTATTCCTATGATTTTCCTATCCTATGAACCAAAGGAGACCAGGGAAAAAGAAACGTCTGAACCGAGTGCCTAATGATCGCGCGTGTTTACATCAGCAGTGACAAGGTCGCAGGAGAGGGAGGGGGGCATCAGCAGTGACATAGCCATCCTCTTGGATCTTCTGTAGAGTTGACGTGTTCAGACGGGCGGAACGACCTCCATTGTTGTACTCGAACCAAGACTATATTTTTTTTTGCAGGCGAAAAAAGACTTGTATTACTCTATTTGAAAAAACAACCATACATACATATTAATTATTTTTTCTAGAATACACATGAGTGTGTGTATCATGCATTAATAGGGAGGGGGGAAATGACGAAGACAACCCATCCATCGGGTTTACAAGGTTTTACAACACGGTAAACGCATCCACGGACATCCATAGAAGCTATGCTGGCTACTGTTCACATTAACCTGCCACTGCTGCAAAGAATCCATCATAGTTGCCTCTAATGAGCCCGGCCAACTTCCATGCTCTCCCTTCCGCCTCAATTTGCCGTATCATCACAACTGCCGGTGGAGTGGCCCCATCAAAGACCACGGCATTTCTATGCTTCCCCGGTGTCCACAAGTCAAGCGCTAGCAAAGTTCTCACATCTTTGGCGTCAATGTCACGATCATGGCGTGCATTGCACCATTCAACAAATGGAGCTGGTAGTGGTGGGTATCCACGCCGGATGACCAAGGGCGGTGATGATCGTGGTACGAAATGTCCTCGCCAGGATGAGGGAGGGGAGGATATGGTTGATCGTCTCCTGATGCTGATTGCGAAGTGGATTTTGGACGTGCGCAAGTATGCTACCCTCTCCGGGGAATAGTCGCCATCTCGCGTCTTTCCGAGCAGGACACAACCACTAACAAAACTTAAAGGAACACCGGAAAGCAGAGCCTTCCCGCCGGCAAGGGCCGGGATCCGCCGCACCGCCATGACGCTAAGGGCACCGGAGACGAGGCGGGCCGGCGGGAGGCAGAGGAACCATAGGCTTTTCTTAAGGGAGGTGAACGGAAGCCGACTTTGGTTGCCTGACTAAAATATAATCAAAGTTGTTGTGCCATGTCTCAATTGACACCCACAACAACATTGAAATAGTTCTATTGTAAGTCTATGGTTTCTGCACATCAAATTCCTTTTTCCTTATCTAGTACTACCTCCGTCCCAAAATATTTGTCATTAAAATGGATAAAAAAGGAATGTATCTAAAACTAAGATACATCCTCTTTTATTTATTTTGATGACAAGTATTTCCGGACGGAGGGAGCAGTAGAATTGAAAAGGCCTGTAGTATTTTTGTGTAAGTCACTTTTTCTTGTGCTAACAGTACTACGTGTTACTAGTTTTTTTTTTACTACACACGTAGACTTGTACACACTTCTATATCTATACCAATATAAAAAGACCCAAAAGCCAAAAGGGCACATTCAAACCATTTGAACCGTCAAATCATGTTATCTAGCGGTTCAAAACGCTTCAATGTTGAGCACCAAACACGTTTAACGCTCTAATCACCCACCACTGCCATTGGTTATAAACACGTTTTGACTCAACGCTATCCCATGAAATCTGCCATGTAATTAATATCATAACATTTCCATGAAAAAAGTAATTGATATCTTACCAAATACCAACGTGCAACAAAAATATCTTACCTAGTATAACGTGCAACTAATATCATACCTAATATAAACGTGCATTGCACGAACATTATTACTAGTTTCCAAGAAAAAGCACGTCGCCGAAATGGCTGCGAGACGCAGGCTGCTCCGCGTGTTGGTCCCCGTGTTGAGTGAATCTAGACGTGTAGTAGTACCTGGCTACACAAAACGCATTTTTTTTCGCCTCTCGTGTTTTCAGACAAGGTGGCTGGTGGAGGCAGGCTCCAGAAGTGGAGACGGATGGATCATCGATGGACCCATGTGGGCATGTCGCCCGATGGATCACTCGCCGCACCAACACACCACGCACAGCACAAGCGTCTGCCAAAACGTCTCCACTTGACAGTCGTCGACCAGTGGGACCAGGCGCTAATGTCGAGCCGCCTCCTATGAGGACACTGATGAAGGCTCAGCCCAAATCCGATCGTTGGAGTCTCGAGGTGGGCCTGCCTGATGCGAAGAACAATCTTGTACCGCTGGCGTTTGCTCCATCTTTGCCGTACTGCGGCAACACAAGACAAGCTCGTCAGGGAAGATAGATGGTGGGGTGCTGGTTGCGTGAGTATAAAGGATGTTGGAGATGGCCAGCGAACAACGATGGGGCGGTGGCGCATTTGGCTAGCGCGTAGGTCTCATAGCTGCATTGAGCGATCCAGTGGCTGGGCGGTGGGGCCGGCGCACGTTGAGGATAAAAATCTCAGAGCTAGTGAGTGATCCTGAGTTGGAGCCTCTCTCGCCCCAATTCCTTTTCTTTCTCTCCCCTTTTTCTTCCCTATCTGGCTTTTTTATAACAAGGACTGAATCATTCATCGTACACCAGTTGGGGTGGTGGCGCAGTTGGCTAGCGCGTAGGTCTCATAGCTAAAATATGCGAGTGATCCTGAGGTCGAGAGTTCGAGCCTCTCTCACCCCAACTTTTATTTTGCTTATCTGCAACTTTTCTTTTCTTCACTTCAGTTGAGTCATCAATTTTATGTTCTTCTGATCTTCACACTGTCAGACAGAAGAAAAAGAAACCGTTTTCCTGCAGAAACTCCCCTTTCCTTGAAGTCTTGTTTTTTCCTCAAAGTCTTGTTCTTCTTTCAAATCCAGTTTTCATTCTATCTTCTTCTGATATTCACAGTCGGCCGACGGAAAATACAAGGACTAAATGCTCGCAGCCAGGGCAAAGAAGAGAGCGAGTGACACGAGATTCTGTTACAAAGATCTATCCTGACTCTTTCTAAGAATGAAAGCTATCAACACCACCTCATCTTTCCAGAAAAAAGCAGTGCATGAGCTACAGATACGCAAGCGTTTAGCATATTCTCAGGAGAAAAAAGGCATCCAGATGTGAGCGAGAATGCATGGCATTTTGGCACCTTATCTATCTCTCTACAGATACACAAAAGAACCTTTTGTGCATTGCCGACAAGAGGAAGCATATGCAAAGCAGCCACAGGCCACAAGGATCTCAACACAACCAGATGCCAAGTAGCCACTAGACACAAGGATCTCACATAACCAGACGCAAAGCTGCTAAACCAAAGCGCCACCAACGTCTGAATCAATTGTCGTATAACAAACCAAATGTCTGTCACTCATGAGTCATCTGTACAAGAAGTTGTGTGCAGAATTAGCAGCAAAAGGAGAAGTGCTCAAAAACACACATTACAGAAGATATGCTTTTCCTTATTATTCATTTACTTTGACGCGGGCGAGTTGAATGAATCCTGGGAGCGCCTCGCTCAGCCCGACTTCTTACATCTGATCTCGATGCCCTGCACGATGAGGCCGCTCTTCCACTTCCCGCTTTTGGTCTCCGTCAGGCTGATGGACACCTCGCCGTCATCGCCCCCCTCGTTGAGGAACTCACCCAGCTCCAGCTCCATCCACCCGTCGGCTCTTCTCTGAGGGAGCGCGACATTCTCTTCGTAAACTACGCGCCGGTTCGTCAGCGACCGATAGTACTCGTCAACGTCCTCCTCCTCCTCCTCGTACTCATCGTCGTCGCCCTCATCGTAATGCATGTTCTCGTCCGCCTCGCCAGCTTGTAGGCAAACCTCGCGGGTCAAGTTGGTTGCTCCGGAACTGACCGATGCCTCCTGAGCAGGAAAATTCAGCCCATAGTAATAATCTGCCATCTTGAAGACCATGTAGGCGGCATAGGTTGTGTCTTGGGAGAGCATATTGCTATGTATCTTCCCGTGGATCTCAAACCAGCAAACATCCACGAGTTCGGCACCTTCGGAGAACCTGTCGCGAACATATGGTTACAACTTGTAAAGAAGACGATGATCAATGAATAACATGAGTTGAAGACAACCATCTAGTTGTAAAGAAGACAAAAACCAACCAACAACATGAGTTGAAGACAACCATCTAAGTTGTAAAAAAGACCAAACCAATCAACAACATGAGTTGAAGACAACCATCTAGCATTGCAGAAAATTCCATAACTTATTCCGTAAGTGAGTTAGAATCAACTACCACACTTTTCATGACTATCTTTTTTACATATCTCGGTGAATAATAACGACACAAAATACTCAAAAGAAGTCTACAGTGAACAAGGTACGCGGTAGAGTCGTATGTTTTCATGCAAAGTGTCATTTATGACTAGTGATAAATGGAGTGCGCTTTGCTTTTGAAAATAAGGAAAAATAAAACCAAATGCTTATGTGTGAAGCAACAAGGACTTATCATGTACGGCAGCACGTACTCCGATCTCAGATTGAAACTGGCTGCGCCTTAACCTCTTTCAAATAATTGAAGATCATCAGAAACCGATTTCAAGTATTATTCCAAAATTTGCTAGTCAGGAGCCATGTCGAAATACCCATTCTGGGCTTTTATCCACAGGGTAGTTTGATCTACCATCCTACAACTTACACTGCTGTGGATTGCACCAATTAACCCCGAAATGAATTGCAGTCGAGTTAGATCACAATGCAACAGCAAAATCAAATCAAATGCAATTGCAGCCAGTTAAGGATAAGATAACAGCATAGAAACAGTCAGATAAGAACAAGATAATATCACAGAAACATTCACAGCACAGAATACTCAAACAACTCGAACCAGGAGTTACATCCTTTACACAAAGTGTGGTCTATGTGCTGCCAATAGTTCATATTTAAACAAAATTGAAAAGGCCCTTAGCTTTTGAAAGTAAGGAATATAAAACTAGCACCAAGTTCGCTTATGTGTGAATAACCAGGACTTTGGAATGTACAGCAATGGTCCGGTATCCAAATGAAAGTGACTTCAACTGAGTCCCTTTCAAACAGTTTCAAGATCACCAAAATTCAACTGATTTCAAGCATTGTGCTTATTCTAAAACTTGCTACAGAAATGGCGCGACCACGAAGCAACGGTACAGTAAAATCGAATGCAATTGCAATTAGATGAGAATATCATCACCAGGCAGCAACATTCAGACACACAAGCTATATGTATGTGTGGGTATGGAGAGAGCGACGAGCGAACCTCGAGTCTTCAAGTGGGATCCATGTCCAGTACTCGGGCGCGTTCCCCCACACGATGAAGAGGTTCCTGGCGGACAGCATGTAGCACTTGGCGCCGGTCTCCCTGTCCACCCACACGCTCTGCGGGCGCGCGCACAACCACCGAACAATCAAGTCAAAACGAGGACGAATCTGTTAGTAGAGTTGGGGGATGGTCGTGCAGGTACGTACCACGAGCCTGTCCTGAAGGAGGGCGGGGCCGGCTGAGAGGCGGAGGAAGAGCTCCTTCTTGGACGAGGGCGGGGCGGGGCCGGCCAGCTCCCCGTCGGCGAGCGGCGGGAGGCCGCCGGGGGGCAGGAAGCGGGCCCAGACGGCGTCGGAGTCGGCCGCGGCGCGGAAGGCCGGGGAGACGGCGGCTGCGCGGCAGGCGTCGCGCGGGGTCGTGCGGGCCAGCGCCGCCGAGAGGAGCTCCTCCGGCAGGCGCGCGATCTCGCACGCGCCCTCCATTGGCTCCTCCGTCCGCCGGCCGGCCGGTGTCCTCTGGTCCGACATTCGTCGTCGGAGGAGGGGAGTGGGAGGAAGTTGCGACTGGTTCGCCACGGATTTGATTCTTTTGTGTGTTCGGGTGTGGGTGTGCAGAATGCGGCCGGAGGTTTAGGGACGGAGCACGACGGAGCGGCGGGCTGAATGTGGATTAATATTTTGGGGCGAAGCAACAGACGGCAGGTGGGCGACGACGCGGACGACAGTTGGAGGAGGGCCGGTTGCGGCGGCCTCGTGGGAGGCACTACGTGGTGAAGACTCTCTAGTCTCTTCGCATACGTGTGGTTTGTAATACACGAGACGAGAGAATATCACATGGAAATCAAATTTTTTAAAAATAATAATAATACGAAAACCATGTTTGAAAGGTTTGACGAAAACCTGAAAACAATATGTGATGTTAAGACTTACGAGGGTGGTGTTCTATTGCCATGCAAAATTCCAAATTCAAACACATAACTGTTTACGAGCTTCGAAAGAACAAATTCAGCCATGAATATTGGCGTTTACTGTCAGACACTAACCAATGATGATTTTGTTTTTTCATACCTCCTTAGTGAAATATTGTTTAGAGCTGAGAATTTCATATGCTAATAGAACATCACACTTTCAACATTCGAATTTTTTTATTTCTTGTGAAAGTTCTTTTCTGAAACTTTAAACATCATTTCACGTGGTTTTCATTGGTTTCCGTCAAAACTTGGTTATCATGTGATATTCTCTCCAGCGCCCACATCGCCGTCCGAGTCTCCGTCGTTATAAAATTTGTCAGACAGCTCCAACCAACCGTCGGTCTATGCGAAGGGGTGAAATTCTAGTCGACTCGTTACAGCTCATTATGATAACGCGTCAGCTCGGCTTGACTCGTCAACATAACGAGTTTACAGTCAAACTCGGCTTGACTCGTCTAACTGAAGAGCTAGCTCGTTTAACTCGTTATAGGCGCCAATAGCAATATTTATATTATGTATGGAATTAATCTACAAAAACATATTTACAGACATATACATTTCTTCACAAATCACAACAATAAAAAATTTACACTAAAAGAACGCTTGGTAAACTTTATAAGTGACAAGAATATATAACAATATTGGTACTTATCTCACATCCCTTCTGATTAATGAGCTAAATAAGTAAGTCATTAGCTTGGCTCATTAAACTCGTTTTGTTAATGAGCTTAGATTAAAACTCGGCTCCACTCGTTAGTCACCAAAACTGAGTCGAGCCTAGTCACGAGCTACTCCTTTAGCTTGTGATTTTTGACTTAAAATTCCATCCCCACCTCTAGGCCACCAAGGAAGAACCACATCATGTTCAATAAGAAGAAAAACCGTACAACATAGGGGCAACTCCAACGGGGATCATCAAACCATCTTAAACATTTGGAACATCATTTTGCCATCCAACATGATACCTCAAATGTCTGTGGACGCGTTCGGGTGTTCAAAATCCCGCAGACCGGTCACCAACTCGTGAAAGGTTTGCGGGAGTCCAAACCTTCGTCACGTAGGCCTTTGACACCCCGTCGTATGACTTGAGTATGCTTGAACTTGGGATCGATGAATTTGAATAACTTGTTGAACATCCAACCATATCAAATATAATATTTATATTTAAACTATTTTACTTTACTAGGCCGCTAGCGGTCAAGCCGAAATGTCATTCCCTTGGGAAAAAACTGTACACAAAAAATTAAATACCAATACAGCCCCTATGTATGTGTTTGTGGGCTGCTAAGTTGGCTGCCCAGTCAGCTCTGACTTAGTCAAAACCAATTGACCGGCCAAAAACCGAGTCAAGGGTTGCCTTTTGAACTATGTGGTAACTTCAGGGTGCAATGTGACTGATTTCAATGATGATGGTTATAAATCAAACCTATTAGTTAACATGGTACGGACGCATGCGCTCATATATACGCGTATACACTCATCTTATGAACACACACGAACACCCTACCCCTATGAACATCTTCGAGAGACCGAATCGACATATCATCTTGAGATTGACAAAGTCACCAAAGGCGATTCGTAGTCGATGGAAACGTCTCCTCACATTGAACGCGCATAACCCGCATAAAATAAATTCAGAAATAAATGTGAGCATCATGACTTGAACCCTAATGGGCTGAAGATACCACTGTCTCCTATTCATCCAACTACATGTTGGTTCCCCCCAAAAAAAGACCATTGTATACCGAGTGCTAATCTGCCACCCTCTGAAGATAGGAGTACTCAAGAATCAGTCCAAAAGCGAGTCAAATTTCTACTAATGCCGATATTTGGTCATGTAGAAGCACTCGTTCTAAAGGTCGTTTATACTGACATCGCCAATGGCGGGTACATCATCTGTATGCACACAAACAGAACCACAGATGATTGTTTCCTCTGTCTTGCCGTACTGCGTATTACTCCTTCTGTTTCTAAATATAAGTCTTTATAGAGATTTCATTATAAACCACATATGAACGTGTATTGATGCGCTTTTGTGTAGATTCATTCATTTTGCTAACTATGTAGTTTATAGTGAAATTTCTATAAAAACTCAATTTAGGAACGGAGGGAGTAATTCTCTGTAAAAGATCCGTTTTAAATAAAAAACTGTATGAAAAGGTAGAGCACTACTGTAGCTATTGTGGATATAAAGAAGGTTAGATACATCAACAAACACAACGGGGCGGTGGCGCAGTTGGCTAGCGCGTAGGTCTCATAGCTAATGCGAGTGATCCTGAGGTCGAGAGTTCGAGCCTCTCTCGCCCCAAATTTTTGTAGTTTTTTGCAACCTCTCTTTTCAGTTTAGTTGAATGAATTTATCTTCTTATAAAAATCTTCACGGTTGGCCACAGGAAAAATAATCCTATTCCCGCAGAATCTCTCCTTTCTTTCACATAATTTTTCCTCACACACATTTTCTTAAATTCGTCATTTCTCGCTGAAGCCCTCTCTCCTTTCGTCGACACAGTTTTTTCCTCAAAGGCTTGTGCTGCTTTTTGAATCCAATTTTATCTTCTTCCAATCTTCACAGTCGGCCCAAGGAAGATGGTGACAGAAACATACTTATATGAAGAGATTCTGTATTACAAGGTCCTGACTCTTGCGAAAGAATGAACTGTACCAACCTTTTCTTTCCTTATCTGTTCTAGAAAAGTAGTGCATGACCTTTCTAACATGCAATATCTATTCTTACAGATATGCAAGCATATATGAGTGAAGATGTAAGCGAAAATGTATGGCATTTTGACGTCTTAACTACCTTTGTACTTCCTCCGTCACAGTTTAAAAGGCACAGTTAAATTTACGTGCGTTTCCACAATAGACAAGGTTTATGGCGCATTGCATTTATTTTTAGTAGCTAATTAGTACTCCGATATACTATTTCTATATACATGTGTAGTGTGAATGCTATTTTTTAGCCCATCTCACAACCAATAGATAACCACCTAGGTCTCAGAGAATTTCCAAGCGCGCCTTCTAAACCGTGACGGAGGGAGTAGATACAAAAGAGCCATGCATTTTCACTTACATCTTCAACTAAACTTTGTAGATACGCCAACGAGCCACAAGGATCTCACGTAACCAGATGCCAAGGAGACACTAGACAGAAGGATCTCACATAACCATACGCAAATATGCCTAACCAAGGCCTACAAACGGCATGCGTCATCTAGCAAACCGAACACCCCTAACTCATCAGTCATCTGGGTATCACAGTCTATACAGATATGCTTTAGCAGCAAAAGGAGAGGCGTTCAAAACCTCACACTACAGAAGATATGCTTTCCTTGTTCATTTACTCTGACATGGGTGGGTCGAATCCTAGGAGCGCCTCGCTCAACCTGATTTCTTACGTCTGATCTCAATGCCCTGCACGATGAGGCCCCGCTTCCAGTTTTCACCTTTGGTCTCCGTCAGGCTGAAGGACACCTCGCCGTCGCCGACCCCCTCGTTGACCCAAATGATGAGGTTAAACTTATTGAAAGGTACAAGGTTAGAGTGGGAGTAAATTCTCAATTGAAGAGTATGCCTATCACCTCGGAATTGCATTGAAAAGTGTATAAGGATAAAGTTAAGGAATCGAAAGACAAGTCACTTGAATTGTTTGACACAAAGGTTGAAATTCCTCGGCTACAAATCGACTTGAACCGAAATTTCTCCTCCCCAATGCATGATGGTACAGTCGAGGTGTATGTCCCCAATTCTTCTAGCCAACCACCAAGTAGCCAACCAAATGAAGTAGGGATGAATGCTAGAGCCATAGTAATTCAAGAGGAAGAGATTGATGCTATTGCTCATGGTGATGATGATGCTATTGCTCATGGTGATGATCGATCATGCTATTGCTCATGATGACGCTCACGCTATTTCTCATGGTGATGCTTATGCGGAAGATGGAGAGATTCATTATCATGCCATCGGTAACTTGAATGTCATTGTCTTCCAACAAGACATGGATCGTAGCCTCCCCTATAGCCGCATGTATGGGTATGGCTTGGATGACGAGGCTCCGGAGGAAGAATTGGACGAGGATGGATTCACGGAGCAAGAAAATCAAATCTTCACGAAGGTGACTGGCAAGGAAAGTGGTGTCCTATTGTTTCATGATCTTAGTCTTGCCGACATGGTCATTGTTCATGGTGGCATGAGATTGGGTTTGATTAAACCAACACCGTGCTCGAAAGTCGGCGATCCAAGGCCAAAGAATGAGGACGAGTATGCTTATTTGAAGAAAGGCGTCAAGTTTTGATGCTTGCAAGAGTTCAATATGTGGTTGAGAGACTACGCTATTCAAAACAATAGGCCATTTGTTGTTGGTCATTCGACCCAAAATGTGCCCTTTTTATGGTTTTGATTTGATGGGCAGCTATCGATAGCTCAGTTTGTTCCGTTTTGATCATATTTTATTAAATCCCTCGGCCTCTGCATCAATCGATGCATAAGATCATCTTTATTTATTATTGAACATAGGTCTAACAAGAACATACATCAAGCCACCCAAAACCATCACTCACACCTACAAAAATCGATAATATGGAGTGCTCTCACTCCCATATCTAAAACCGGTGTCGTCGCCGATCCATCCACATAACGCATCGGAACGAATAGCCGGTGTAGCAGACCTAAAGCGTACACCACATGCACACGTTTTAGAAGCCGCCATCATCATCGGACCGCTGGCCCATCTTCAGGAGAGAGATCCGCATCATCCTTGTCAGTTCGTCCATCCGTCGACGCCACCACGACACCCAACGGCGCCAGCGCCCTGCACTCGTCCATCCAGACGCGAAAATTCTGGAGGATCTTTCGTGCGTAGCACCTGCCGACTAGGCATGACTTGACATCTCCACCGAAGCTTCGTGCAAGACGAAGCCGCTCCACCTCATGCCTCTGTCTTTCAGCGTTGCTTCACCAACGATGCTCCCAAGAAAGAAACGACACCACAGTACCGCCATCATCCGATCTGGAAGACCGGATCCTAGGGTTTCCCCCGAAGCAGCACAAGTGGGTCGACAGAAGTTACACGATGATGCCTTCATCAAGGTAACGACGCAGAACACCGCCATCACCTGCCAACGGCTCGGTTTTCACCGGCAACTCTATCTTCCCGACTCGCAGCCAGGATTAGATGACGGATGTCGAGATCCGGCCATCCAGCCTCAGGCCGACCACCTTCGACGGAGGAGATGGCCACCATCGTCGCTGCACCGGCCAGATCAGATCTGACCAGAGGCGCCGCCGAATAGTCCACCAAGCCCTCCACGCCGGCGCCGCTGATCCGACGCCCGATGGCGCGCCGCCGCCGACCGCAGCCACCACCCTTCGCGGTACAGTAATGTGCCGCACCTGCAGCTGCCGCCGCCCAAGGCAGGGCCGGCCACCACGCTGCCGCCTGCCGCAACCATCGCCGCCGCGACACATAGATTGAATCGACCGTACCACCACGCGTTTAGGGGCACCGCACCAACCCTAAGATGCGGGAGAGAGGGAGTCCCCCGCCACCGCCGACGGCCTCCGGGCTTAGCCCGGCGGCGGCGGAGGAAGGGGAAGAGGGAGATCGCGGCCCCGGTGGCTAGGGTTTGGGCGCCGCCCGAGTCGCCCGAGCGGGGGCGACGCGGGTGTTTCTTTATTGCTTGATCTAGTGCACGCTCATTTCCGTCTTGATCATGCGTCGTCATTTTCCTGTCTATGTCGCTGGTAGTTGTAAGAACACAATATGTGGTTTCTCATAATAGAAATCGTAGAGGAATCTCTCTTTATTAAAAAGGAAAAAAACGAAGACCATTGTATAACGAGTACTAATGCTGAACTGCCACCCCCTGAAGATACTCAAGATTGTGTCCAAAACCAGAGTCAAATCTCTACTAATGCCGGTATTTGGTCATGCAGTAGCACTGGTCCCAAAGGTCGTTTATACCCTGACATCGCCACCGGTGGGTACATATATCATCTGTATGCACACAAACAAAACCACAAATGACTGTTGCTCCATCTTGCCATACTGCTGCTTATTACTGTAGTTCTCTGCAACCAACAAACCTGTGTGGAAATATGCATGGTAGAGTACTAGTTACTCAGCGAATATAAAGGAGGTCGGGCATGGCGAGAGAACAACGCCGGGGCGGTGGCGCAGTTGGCTAGCGCGTAGGTCTCATAGCTGCATTGGGCGATCCAGTGGCTGGGCGGTGGGGCCGGCGCACGTTGAGGATAAATATCTCAGAGCTAGTGAGTAATCCTGAGTTGGAGCCTCTCTCGCCCCAATTCCTTTTCTATCCCTCCCCTTTTTCTTCCCTATCTGCCTTTTTTATAAGAAGGACTGAATCATTCATCGTACACTAATTGGGGTGGTGGCGCAGTTGGCTAGCGCGTAGGTCTCATAGCTAAAACATGCGAGTGATCCTGAGGTCGAGAGTTCGAGCCTCTCTCACCCCAATTCCTTTTTCCTTTTTTTTCTCTGACTTCTCTTCAGTTCAGTTGAATCAAATTTATGTTCTACTAATAATCTTCACGGTTTACCAGAGGAAAAATAATCCTATATTCCTATTCCTGCAGAAACTCTCCTTTCTTTCGCATAATTTCCCCTCGCGCATTTTCTCGCCAAAACTCTTCTTTCCTTGACATAGTTTTTCCTCAAACGCCAGAGGAAAAAATAATCCTATTGCTGCAGAAACTCTCCTTTCTTTCACATAATTTTTCCTAGCGCATTTTCTCGCTGAAACTCTCTTCTTTCCTTGACATAGTTTCTCCTCAAAGGCTTGTGCTGCTTTTTGAATCCAATTTTATCTTCTTCTAATCTTCACAGTCGGCCCAAGGAAATCGAAAACTAAATGCTCGCAGCCAGGGCAAAGAAGACAGTGACAGAAACATATATGAGATTCTGCAGAATCCTGTGCGAAAAGAACCTTTTGTGCATTGCCAACAAGCCAAATGTATCTCACATAACCAGATGCCAAGGAGCCACTAGACACAAGACACAAGGATCTCACATAGCCAGACGCAAATCTGCTTAACCCGTAATTCATCAGTCATAGTAGGTAGCATAGGCTGTACACATAGTATGCTTTAGCAGCAAAAGGAGAAGTGTTCAAAACCACACACTACAGAAGATATGTTTTCCCTTATTCATTTACATCGACCCGGGCGAGTCGAATCCCAGGGGCTCCTCACTCAGCCCGATTTCTTACGTCTGATCTCGATGCCCTGCACGATGAGGCCGCTCTTCCAGTTCCCGCCTTTCGTCTCCACCAGGCTGATGGACACCTCGCCGTCATCGCCCCCCTCATTGAGGAACTCGCCCAGCTCCAGCTCCATCCACCCGTCGGCCCTTTGCTGTGGGAGCGCGACATTCTCTTCGTGGGATACTACGCGGCGGTTCCTTCTCCTGAGTCTTAGCCGCGGAAAGGGAACCATCGGCCGGTAGTTCTCGGGCACCCCACCCTCGCCGTCGTCGTCATCATTACCTTGGAGGCAAACCTTGCGGGTTGTGTTGGTTGCTCCGGCGCTGATCGATGCCTCCTGGACAGGAAAATCCAGCCCGTAGAAATTATCGGTCGTCTTGAAGACCATGTAGGCGGCATAGGTTGTGTCCTGGGAGAGCATCTTGCTATGTATCTTCCCGCGGATCTCGAACCAGCAAACATGCATGAGTTGGGCACCTTCAGAGAACCTGTCGCAAACATAGGGTCAGGATTTGTAACAAAGACAAAAACCAATCAACACCTTAAGTTGAAGAGAACGATCTAGCATTGCAGCAAAGTTCCGTAACAATGACGAAAACCAATCAACAACATAAGTTGCTGAAATTGATCTAGAATTGCAGAGAGATCCTGTGACTTGGTATTAACCACATATTGCCTACTGTCAACAAGGTAGATCATAGAAATCACATTGTTTATGCAAAGTGTCATCTATGTGCTGTGCATGGTTCATAAAGAACAAAGTTGTAAAGGGCACGCCCTCTGCTCTTGACAGCAAGGAAGATAAAAGTAGCACTTGGTTCTGCTTATGTGTGAAGGAACTAGCATGTACAGCGGTATTCCACTCTCCAAATGAAACTGACTTCAACTTAACCACTTCCAAACAGTTTCGAGATCTTCAACAACTGATTTGAACTATGTTCTTATCATAAATTTTGCTAGTCAGAACCATGCAGAAATCCCTATTCTGAGTTTTTGGCTCACGGCAAAGGTAGTTTGATCTACCATCCTATATAACCTCGTCAAATTAATTGCAATCAAGCGCGTGAGACCGCAAAGCAACAGCACAATCAGATCAAATGCAGTTGCAGTTAGATGAGCAGCAACATTCAGAAACATTCAGGAACACAGGCTAGATGCAATTCGGACAATCTGCATCGGAATAGGAGAGAGCGGCGAATGGACCTGGAGTCGTCGAGCGGGATCCAGGTCCAGTACTGCGGCGTGTCGCCCCACACGATGAAGAGGTTCCTGGCGGACAGCATGTAGCACTTGGCGCCGGTCTCCCTGTCCACCCACATACTCTGCGCCCACACGACCATCAATTGATTAGAGATCGACCGAATCTGTTGGGGAAATTAGGAATCAGCGTGCAGTACAGGCACGTACCACGAGCCTGTCCTGGAGGAGGGCGGGGCCGGCTGAGAGGCGGAGGAAGAGCTCCTTCTTGGAGGAGGGCGGGGCGGGGCCGGCCAGCTCCCCGTCGGCGAGCGGCGGGAGGCCGCCGGGGGGCAGGAAGCGGGCCCAGACGGCGTCGGAGTCGGCCGCGTCGCGGAAGGCCGGGGACACCGCCGCGGCCCGGCAGGCGTCGCGCGGGGACGTGCGGGCCAGCGCCGCCGAGACGAGCTCCTCCGGCAGGCGCGCGATCTCGCAGGCCTCCTCCATCGATCGGTTCCGCTGCTTGTGATTCGAGATTCGTCGGAGGAGGAGGAGAGTGCGAGAGAGTTGCAATTGGTTTGGCTGTCCGGGGATGGGGATGGGGATCTATAGGGTTTGGCCGTGTAGAAGGCAGCCAGAGGCTTTTTTTTTTTTTTTGAACTTAAGGCAGCCAGAGGCTTAACGACCAAGCAGCGGTTTGATTTTGTGGATTGATTAATTTGGGACGAAGCAACAGATGGCAGGTAGGAGGACACCCGGCGGCTAGGTGGCCGCCCGATGGGAAATAGTGCTACCATACGGACTTCCGAGCTGTCGGATCTTAAACGAAACGGCATCGGGGAGCTATGGATCAGCTGGACCTATGCACAATTTTTAAATTTTTAAGGGGCTTTTATGCAAAAAGTTACAGACTTCTTGGGACCATTGGATCTCAGATCCAACGGCTGCCCAAGAGTTCATATCACCGTAGCACTTGAGGTGTTCTCCTGGCCGGTTGTGGTGGCCTCATGGGAGGCACTATGTGGTGTCCCGGGTTTCACCGAGTCCCACTTGACAGGCTTTACTTTTGAAAAAAAAATCAGGGCTTAGATTCTCATTTCAAATCTACTTCCTTTCTTTGGAATTACATTTTTTGCAGGAAAAAGGGTTTTCATTCCAGAATTACAGAGTTACTATCAAGAGGCAAGATTTCCTCGATACATGGGGCCTTCTCTGTAGCCATACAACTGTGCTACATTCAGTACAGTTATGTCTTGCCAAACAATCTATTACTCTATTTTGATCACGATGTAGCTTTTATGAAATTAACCAGAAGAGTTTTAAGCTCCAAAGCTAGATGACCGTAAACCAAAACGATCGAGATAATCATCACTGAGAATCGAAAGAGCCATCGACGAATAGGAAGATCTGTATATTGTATTGCAGGCATCATATCTTGCATCAGCGCATGGAAGATTCGTTTGGAATTACTTGATGCTTAATAATATTTTATTACTTTGAAAACTTTGTGAAAATAAACAAAAATGTACAATTAACATGATAATTGTGTTTAGTATCACAAGTTACAAAAACCAATTTGATCCACGGATCTTAAGAACGGCAAACTCATTGTGAATAATTGCAGTCCAGCAAGATACAAATGTCTGTTTTGATGGTATCTTTCTTATGACACGATGCCTTTCTTTGTTCTAGTCTTGATGCTCCGCACAATGACACCTCTGTTCACACTAGTAAGCGTACACGTTCAACAACGCATGTCTCAACTAATATTACAACCTTATGTGAGAATTTACATGCATTGTCCAAGTTTCATAATACACCACACAGTTATTATGGAATGGAGGGAGTATAATTTAAATGAGTTTCAAGAATTTCATAGTTTAACTATAATATTATGCATTTCTCAATGTAGCAAAATCATAGAAGGTGCAATGCATGTCCAGACAATTATAGATTATGTTTGCAGGTGCAAGGGAAATTAGTGTACACAGTAAGTAAAGATAAATATATAGCATTGCAAAACATATGGTGTATCTCCTCAATGCTTTTCTGACTCTTAACATGGTATCGGAGATACAAACATAACAGTTCACAAGTAGCTTCTGCATATCTGGAATACAAAACGAGATTTGGCTTGATGGTTAGACATGAGTCATACATCCTATCTTCTATGCTTTTTTCTAAGCAAATGCCATCATGTCTTGCTTTATTTATCAAAGAATATTTACATCACCATCAATGGAATAATCATACTACGTAGATCATTAGTCCCAACACTACGTTGAGGAGTTAAATGCATAAAACCAACACAATAGTGTCATGGCTAGTAGAAAACCATCACAATAGGAATCGTGACGAAACACACCATTATAGGACCCTAATATCCAACGCACGTCAGCTCTGGGAGGACCCCCGTGAATGATTTGTTTGTCCCAGGATGGTCCATCGAGCGAACCCTTTTGATCATTGAAAACGTCGCTTGTATAGGTTTGATCAATGACTAGTTGATCGATTTAGGTCTTAAAAAGCTGTCCAAATCCCATCCCATTCACCCAAAAAAGTGCCACGCGGTTCTTGTGCTGCCCATAGGCCCAATTATCTTCTTTTTTTTAGAAAAAATGACAACAATAAAAAAGGACCCTAATTGCCATGATCAGAATTATGATTGTCATGCTAAACTTTTAAAACTATCATGGTTAAAAAAGGGAAAAAATGCAATGACATTAAAAATTAAAATGCCATCATCTAAATAATAAAATATGCCATCCTCTTAATAATAAAAATACAATGTTATTGAATATTAAAATGACATGCTCTTAAAAATTAAAACTGCCAAGTTAATGATAAATACAAATGCCATACTCTTAAGAATAAACAACCATCCACTTAATAATAAAAATGCCATGTTGTTGATTACGAAACTGACATCCTCTTAAAAATAAAAATACCATGTTATTAACTATTAAAAATGCCATGCTCTTAATAATAAACTAATGTCTTATTAATAATAAAATGACATGTTTTTAGTAATAAAACGGCCATCCTATTATTAAAATGCCATGTTATTTGACTATTAAAATGCCATGCTCTTAATACATAAAAACCGCCATGGTACCGATAACAAAATGCCATGCTCTTAAAAAATAAAACTATAATAAAAGAAGGACCTATGAACTGTCATGCTACCTATAATAAAAAATGCGCATGACAAGTTTTGAAAAACATCCTCTCTGAAAAGTAGGGATTTTTGCTCTATAAAAATAAAATAAAAAACAGATTATTTTTTGCAAATGAAAGAAGAATTTAAAAAATAGTTCACCAAAATACATAAAGGAGATTTAAGCACAGCTATTAAAGAAACCTAGCTTTAGCCCAGTAGTGAGCGTGCTTGGTACTCAAGCACTCTCTCTATAAACTAATATAAGAGCGTTTAAATCACTATATTAGTAATTTAAACAGTCCCCTTGGGGTTATCTTGCGCTTGGAAGAAGAACTAGGAAAAGGAAAAAATATAGCGATAGTTTTAGTACAATCCAATTTCTCGATTCAATAGAAGCCCAAAGAGGTGGCACGCTCCCAAATTTTGCACGTGTGATACATGTTCCTTCTATTTCTCCAAGTAAAGCTCTTCGCAAGGCAATACCGACGGTGTCCGCTTGACCTTTTCTAAGCAGGGACAGAATGAAACTACCATAATAAAGGCGCTTACTATCTACTCTTGATTCAACACACTTCCACTGTAGTGTTTGATTGGATCCTGCTACCTCCTCTCGAACCATAATAGACTTTTATATTAGTTTACGGAGGAAATACTTCTTTGGAGGTCATGAGTTTGACTCCCTCAGCCTCACACCGCTCGTCATTTATTTGAAAAATAATAAAGAGAGGGAAGTTTGCTAGATCCTTTCACAGCAAAGCACTCCAGAGAGTTGACGTGACATTGGCCTTGCGTCAAGATCCGTGTGGCGACCTGCAAGATGTTCGCTAGGGTTGGCCTCCTGGCAAACGTTAGTCAATTAGCATTTCCAGGCAAGAAACTACCCATGACACACGCTGAAACAGGAAAACAAATCCCAGTATTTAGGGCATGTGCAATGGTCTAGACAACATCTGTCTGCAATACTTGTGCATGTAATCTGCAGATGGCACCACAGACACCTCCTACAATAGAGCGACTGTTTTGCTGTCTATAGAAAGTGAAACTGCCGTCCGTGTTGCTTGTTCGCCTCTGTGCAAATTCTTCTTCCTCCTTCCAGTACTTGTATCCTCTCTATCCTCCAGTAGATAAAATTCTGAATCTTAACAATTACCTTTTCCAATTCTTCCTAAGGTCATGCTGCCAATTCTCCAGCCATGAATTATTTTCCTTTCGTGGTGCTCTCACGATTGAAACACATCCACTTTCAAATTAACGTCAATGTACATTAACTATGTGTACACTGATATGCTTTAGCAGCAAAAGGAGAAGTGTTGAAAAACACACACTACAGACAGTGGCGGCGCCAGGAAATGAAGGGTGGGTATTCATCCAAAAAAAATTTGGCTCCAAATGTAGTATATGAACCAAACAACACAACACTAGCAATATATGAACAAAACAACACTAGCATAACGGCAATAACAATATTTCAATGTATCAAACCATAACAACATAAATACATAAGTACCTTTTGATTAATAAAGTGATGATATCCTTCTTTTTTCGAGAGTACGCCAACGGCGTACCTTAGCTTTATAGAAGGCAGAGAATATTTACAAGAGATTACAATGCAAAGATCACATCAACATGTGTCTAAGCTCCAACACACTCCACTCCCTCACCTAACGCGATTACTCAAAAAATTGTTGAACTCCTTTAGCTCCTGCCACAGCCCAAAGCTTTAGTTCTTCGAATATAAGCTCAGTCGTTCCCCCTTCATTTAGAATCCTAGCTCCACCAAACACCCTGCCATTCCTTTGTTTCCATAGACACCAGCAAATGAGAGCTATGAGCGTGTCGAAGCCTTTCCTCTTGGACTTGACAACTTGCTTCCTCCCTGCTGCCCACCAATCCTCCAACCTTGCGTGCTGCGTAGGAAGCAGGGCCAGGTTGATATTAGCCCTGGTGAAGCACTGGAACCAGACTTGCCGTGCGTACACGCATTGAAGTAGAATATGATCCACATTATCCTCCTCTTGATCACATAGGTAGCAAGGAGAGGTCCTATCTTGTAACCCATGCCTGAATCTCCTATCCGATGTCCACAGCCTGTATTGGACAGCTAGCCACATGTAGATTTTGCATGCTAGTGGCGCTTCATTCTTCCAGATGGCCGAGGATAGCTGAAACCTGATTCCTCCTTCACAGAGCATCTTATATGCCGAAACCGTAGAGTAGTCCCCATGTGCTGTCCAAGCCCAAACTGGTTTATCCTCAATGCCCGCGGTGGGGTGCACCTCCATCAGTACTTCCCATAACTGAATGAACTGCGCCAGTCCATCAGTGTCCATGTCTCCCATGATATCATTTGTCCAAGCGTGCGAGGCTAAACCCTCCTGCACAGATCTCCTATTTGCAACTTGAGTTCTCACCTTGGTTGCAACCAGGGGGGCGATTTCCTCAATCCTGTATCCTCTGATCCACCTGTCTTTCCAGAACAACGTCCTTTTTCCATCTCCTATCTGCCATTGGACTAGGCTCGCAAATGACTCCATAACTCTCTTGTCCGCTGTCAGATGTAGTCCCTGCCAAGGTCTAGCAGCGTCTGTTCTTCGGAGCCATTCCCATCTCAGTCTAAGTGCAATGCCTTGTTTTTGCAGATCTATCACACCTAAGCCACCAAGGTATTTAGGTCGGCATACACGTCTCCAAGAAACTACACACTTGCCTCTCTGAATCTCCTCTGTGCCTGCCCAAAAGAATGCCCTGCAGCCACTATCAATCCTGTCCAAAGCCCATTTGGGAGCTTCCGCGACAATCAGGTGGTGTGTGGCTCTGGCCCGCATCACTTGGTTCACCAAGATGAGTCTGCCTGGTCTCGTGACCATCCCTCGCTGCCACCCAGGCAGGATTTTAAGCGATGCGTCCACCATGGGCTGCCACTCCGAGCGAGTCAGCGGTTTGATGCTGAGTTGTAGTCCCAGATACTTACACGGAAAATGCCCAAGCTTCCATGGCAATGCACTTTGGATCAGCTCCTCGTCACCCTCCTCTCCTCTAATCAGGATGGCAGAGGATTTAGCAAAATTAACCCTTAGCCCCGATGCCATGCCAAATATGCCAAGAATCTCTTTCACAAATAAGATGTCAGTAGCGGTCGGCTTGATGAACATCACTACATCATCCGCATATAGGGAGAGCCTTTGCATTGGCCCACATCCATTTAATCTGCTCAGGACTTGTTCGTCATGCGCTTTCTTCATGATCGCGGTGAGGACATCCATTGCAATGACGAATAGGAGTGGAGACAGAGAGTCACCTTGTCGCAGACCACAAACGTGCACGAATTTCTTGCCCGCACAGCCATTTACCACTACTCGAGAGCTAGCAGAAGACAGCAGTGTTGTCAACCAAGATAGCCAGACCTCCGAGAACCCTTTTGCCCTTAGCACCTCGAATAAGAACGGCCAAGACAAGGAGTCAAATGCTCGCGATATGTCCAATTTAAGCAACACTCCCTTCGCCTTCCTTTGATGTAATCTTCTTGCCATTTGCCTCACGAGAAGAAAGTTGTCATGCAGTGCTCTTCCTTTTATAAAAGCTGACTGGTTGATGTGTACCAACTCCCCCATGCGTGGCCTTAGCCTAGTGGTCATTAACTTGGATGCTATCTTCGGCAAACTGTGGACCAGGCTAATTGGTCTGAATTCCTGAACATGACAAGCCTCCGGGGATTTAGGTATTAATGTGATAAGCGCCTGATTAAGCCTTCCAAAGCCCCTCCCATTGCCCAGGAATAGTTTTTGGAGGGCAGCAATAACATCCCTCTTCACAATACCCCAAGCCATTTGGAAGAAGATTCCAATGTATCCATCCGGTCCTGGAGCGCGGTCTGAGGGGAGATCCTTAATAACAACCCAGATTTCCTCCTCACTGAAAGGCCGATCCAGCTCCGAGAGATCCATAGACTGAATGTCCAACGCTTCCAGGTTTAATGTGTGTTCCCTTGCAGTATCCTTCCCAAGGAGATCCTGATATGCCGAATAGAAGGCCTCCTCTTTGCCAGCTTGATCTGCAATGACTTGTCCATCCACGGAAATAGCCGAAATGAAATTCTTTGCCCTCCTGCCATTGGCAATCAAGTGGAACAATTGTGTGTTTGCATCCCCCTCTTTAAGCCATCGAACCCTAGATCATTGCCTCGCTATCGTTCTTTCCAATGAAGCCAAACCTAGCACCATATGTTTTAAGGTCTTCCTGAGCCACCGTTCCTCCTTAGAGAGTAGTCGCTGTTCCTGTGCCACATCGAAGCGAAGTATGACCGCATTAGCTACTGCAATCTGCATCTTTATATTGCCCACTTTCTTTTGTCCCCATGCGGTGAGATGGCGCGCAGTGTTCCTCAAAAGCACATCCAGTCTGATGAAGGGATCTGTGATCTCCTCCTCACACATCCATGCTTCCTTAACCATGTCCAAGAAGCCCTCCATTTTCGTCCAAAACAGCTCGAATCTGAATCTCCTTTTCGACTGCAAATGCTCCTCCAGCGACAAATATAGCGGACAATGATCAGAAAGTGAGGTTGAAAGTGCCTGCAGTAGGCTCTCTGGATGGTCCATTTCCCAATCAACCGACGCAAATGCCCTATCGATCTTTGTTAGAGTAGGCCTCTCCCTGTCATTGCTCCATGTGTACTTGCGCCCGTGCAAAAACAATTCCTTAAGTGCATTATCATCCACAAACTTCTTAAACTTCCCCATCATCCTCCTATCAATCCGCGAATTGTTCTTATCCGCAGCGTGCAGAATGAGATTGAAATCCCCAATCACCAACCACGGTCCAGGGTAGTAGCTACGTCGCTCCGCCAGCTCCTCAAGAAACATAACCTTCTGAGCATCCTCTTGTGGCCCATACACCACCGTAAGCCACCACGCGTTGCCCTCCCTTGGCAGGACGTAGCTCGTGATGAAATTAGTATCATTCACAAAGTTAGAGAGATTAACTCTCGTGGAATCCCACGCAATGAAGATTCCACCTCTAGTCGCCAACGCCGGAAGATACGCAAATCCATCATACGATGGCCCAATGCATTGCAACATAGTGTACTGGTTAACAACCTCTAGTTTCGTTTCGAGAATACAAATTATCGCGACATGCACCGTGTCAGCGAACTCCCGGAGCGCCTTTCTCTTGTCAGGGCTGTTCAGCCCTCGGACATTCCAACACACCACCTCCATAGCGTTGTATGACATTGGAGAATGCAGACTCCCCATGTCACACAGCCACCCACTAGACCTGGATTGCCGTCTCTGGTGCCACCTCCATCAACTCTTGGGTCAGGTTCGTCGGGATCACCTTGCCGAAGATTGCAGCAATTGCCCTAAGCTGGCCTTCTTGAAGTGGCGAGTCAAACACCGATCGTAGTTGACCTAGCGCGTCCTCCGAGACCGCCAGATCATCCCCTACAATACCAAGTGTTTTCAGCAAAACTGCCTCCGCCATTGTCGCTTTAGATTTCCTCGTCCCTATGCCACATCCTGACCTGGTAGCCCGTCGCGGCGTGAATGGATCTTGCCCTGCCCTCACACCTCGGATCCCTTCTATTTCCTTGAGAAGTGGCGGCGCGAGTTTTTTCAATAACCCTGCGCAAAAGGATTTGATGTTCCCAATTGCAACTTGCTCTCTGGAAGGAAGCACGGCAGGCATGCCAGTCTGATCCTGGTTCTCTCCATGAAGAACAAGCTCTCGCCCATGCACCAAAGTGCCCTCGCATGCATGTGCCCTGGACGTGGTCATGTCATTCTCCTGTAGCAGTAGATGCTCAGGATCCGATGCCAAATCCTGCATGTGCGCCGCATCAATCCCGAGCACCACATCAGTTCACAGGATCTCTGTCACTGGGTCCCAGCCCACAGCCTGGGCCTGGTCCCCACCCCGAACCATCCCATCCTCCTGCTGGTCGATAGTTGTCTCCTGGATCGTTTGTGCTTCGATCCTACCTTCTACCCCCAATCCCACAGCAGCCTCAGCTGTGGCCATCCGCACCGGATCCGGAGCCTCAGTCACCAACTCCACAGTGCCCTTTGGTGGCAGGGCCACCCCCACCCGATCCTCTGGGATAGCGTGCTGCGTGGGGTCTGCCGACCGGACCGGCAGAGCCTCCCCCACCAAATCGTCTGGGTTAGTGTGTTGTGTGGGGTCAGTCGTCCGGACAGGCAACCCTGCCCCCGCCAGCTGGCCATCCATGACCAAAACCGTCCCCTTATCCACCTCGGGATCCTCCCTGACCAGTTGCTCGCCAATCATATTCAAACCAGCATCCTGATTGCCCCTCGGTCCAGCAGTGGCAGCCAAACTTGCTTCGCCATGTGTCGCCACCATATTCGCCCTCGCACCTCCAGGACGATTCGCATTTGAATCATTCGGTCTTGGTCTTGGTCTCCCGACAGTCTGCATCCCAGCGGCCCCCCCAGCAGCAGAAATCGTCACTGGCGCACCAGATGACATGGAAGGAATCCTCCAATCCGAGGGGCCCAGCCTCCCCACCAGCGCCTGCCGGTAGGAACCCCGGCCCTCTCCGGCCGCCGGCCCTGGTAGCTGCCTCCCCGCACCACGATCATCCCTGACACCACGCGTCCATGGCTGCACAACCCAGTCTCCACCCGGATGCGAACCAAAAGAATCATCAGGCAATCCACTCTGCCCACTGTCACCCGAGCTCGCATCCCTCCTCCAATTCTCAGGGGCTGTGAAATCGCGCATACGACTAATGTGGATTAAGATCGGGTACTCCAGAAGCTGCCGATACTTGACTTGCTGCACCTCCGGCTCCGGCGGTTCCGGCACCCACAGTCGACGGAAAACATGCACCTCATCAGGATCCACACACCAAGCACGCAATTTGAACAAGGAGAGATCTTCTCTGCTCATCGTTTCTGGGGCCAGACTCTCGATGAGACAGGAGCTGCCCAGAAGCTCTGCCGCCGATTCCTGCGACCATGCGTGAGAGGGAATCCCTTCAATCATGAGATCAACATGGGTGCGCATAATCCTCGACGCCGCTTGCGCCTGCCGAATCCATGGTCTGATGAAGATCTTGACACCCAGATGCTCCACGAACGGCACGGCGAGAGCGCGGTTCCTGAACTCATGTGCGGCGAACACCACGAGGAAATCCTCCGGATGGAACTTGTGGACGGAGAACTTGTGCCTTGGCACCCCCAACTGGACCGAGAGAGCAACTGCCGCGTCGTCGCAAGACACCGGCGGCCTTGGACCCCCCACATACGCCACAACCGCCATCTTCAGCCTCTGCTCGAGGTCATCCATCCCAGCAGAGCGCTGCAAGATGCAAACTTCCGACGGAGCCGCCAAGAAAGCAGCGTCCGCGACCATCGGAGCGGGGGTGGGCGCGCCTGGCGAGAGCGATGCCGGCGGCATGCTCTGCCTAGGCACCAGCACCCCCACCTCCGGAGATGGTGACCGACTCTCTACCGGCTCCTTCCTGGCCACCTTGGCGATGACCGCCCGCCGAAGCTCCTCCTCCGACATCGGGCTGCGCAGGAGCGTACACTGCGACGAGACATGCCCCGCAAACCCACACCTGATGCAAAGAGGCTCGTTTGTGCACTCTTGACGCTGATGCCCATCCTGGAAACACCTGAAGCAGAGCCCGAAGAGATCCGGGGGAATCTGCCTCCTCTCCGAAGAAGTCGGCGAATCTGCACGCCTCTGGACACCAGCCCCCTGCTGGCGCCTCAGAGCCCGGCGCCGCCGCCACATGGCCTTACGAGACGGACCCGGCCGTCGCCACCCTGCCTCCGGTGCCGCCGCCCCGGCCACCAGGGTAGCCGCACCGGCGGACAAGGAGCGCGCCGACCCGGGGGAGGCAGAGAGCCCTAGCCCAGACACCACAGGCCGCATGGAGGAGGACACCGAAGGAGGACTGCTGGAACCGGACGCCATGGCCGGAGGGAAGGTGGACGCCGGGGCCGGAGTGGCACCCGGCGGAGGGGAAAGAGAGAGGTGGACGCCGGGGCCGGAGCGGCCACCGGCGGCAGGCTGGGGAAGAGAGCGCTGGGGAAGAGAGCGCTGGTCCCTTGGATCCCTCGCAGTAGTTGTTCCAGAAATACAACAATTTTAACCGGTGCGCTTCAACTATGTTTGCGATGATATCCTTCTTACAATATAACTTTGCGATCGCCTTTTTGGAACAGATTGATGACATCTTCATCCTTCACTTGATCGAAAAAGTCTCTCTCAACAAATGTAACCAAACAATTGTTCAGATATTCATCACCCATTTTGTTTAGCTTATTCTTCACATAGCTCATTCCCACAATGCAACAATACTAACACCCTTCTTCTTCATCTGTGATACAAGATTAGAAAAAAAATTACATCAGCAATCTAGTAATCTACTAAGTTGGTCGTGTAGCAAACTAGTGTTTGGATCGTTCTAAACAAATGAATATGAATGCATTTTACAGCACAAGCAATCTGTCCTGACACAGAAAAATCATTCTACAGCATCATGAACGGCAGAGGAGTTGTACCGAATTATTCAACCAATAATATTTTCGCGCACTGAGTAGGCAGTAGCAGAGTGATGTGCATATTTGACAGCAACACAAGCAGCAATTTGTCCCCAAAACTTTAACCCAGAATACCCACCTTAGGCAGTAGCTCGTTGCATTCAAATCCAACACTAGCAGCAATTTGTCCAATTTAACTGCACTGCAAATCCACCTACAGATAATAGAACTAGGAATTAGGAATTAGGATCATGTGATTTGACTAGGACCTAGGAATTAGGAACTAGGACAAATCCAGCACTAGCTCGCTCCGTGATGCTCCAGGCGCTGCTTCAATTTGATCAGGCACTGCCGCATGAGCCCATAGGAATTAGGAAGTTAGAACTAGGAGAAGAGGAGAATAGAACCTGGTCAGCTGCCGGCCTGCCGCTGGTCGCCCGTTCAGCGGCTCTGCTTGCCGCTGCCTGCAGTCAGTACTGGCCGCCGCCGTTGACCGCTACTCGCCGCCGTTGCCGCCGCTGGGCGCTGGCCGCTACTCGCCGCCGCCGCCGCCGCTGGCCGCAGTCGCTAGGTTAGGTTGGGGACTTGGGGAACGACCGAGTGGGGGCTGGATCGAGTGAACGGATGAGCGTAGCCGGTATCCTCTGTGGGCTGTGGGCTGCTAAATAAGACATGTATTAATTTTTTTGGGCCAAATCTTGGGTATTCATATGAATACACGTGAATACCCCTGGCGCCGCCGATGACTACAGACGATATGCTTTCTTTGTTCATTTACTTTGACCCGGGCAAGTTTAATCCTACTAGGAGCTCCTCACTCAGCCTGATTTCTTACGTCTGATCTCAATGCCCTGCACGATGAGGCCGCTCTTCCAGTTCCCACCTTTGGCCTCCGTCAGGCTGATGGACACCTCGCCGTCTTCACCCCCCTCGTTGAAGAACTCGCCCAGCTCCAGCTCCATCCATCCGTCGGTCCTTTGCTGAGGGAGTGCGACATTTTCTTTGTGTAGGCCATTCCTTCTCATGGACCAGTAGTTCTCGGGCATCCCACAGTCATCGTAGTCGTCATCGTCATCATTGTCGCCGTCGTCGTCGTCATCATCATTGTTATGTTGGAGGCAAACCTTGCGGGTTAAGTTGGTTGCTCCAACGCTGACCGATGCCTCCTGGACCGGAAATGCCAGCCCATAGAAATCATCAGTTTTCTTGAAGACCATGTAGGCGGTATAGGTTGTGTCCAGGGAAAGCAGGTTGCTGTGTATCTTCCCACGGATCTCGAGCCAGCAAACATGCCTGAGTTGAGCACCTTCGGAGAACCTGCCGCAAACATAGGGTCAGAGTCTGTAACAAAGATTGCCGACTGTGAAAAAGGTACATTATAGTAGAAATCACATTGTTCATGCAAAGTGTCATCTATGTGCTGTGCATAGTTCATAAAAAAACAAAGTTGTAAAGGGCATGCCCTTCGCTCTTGACAGCGTGGAAGATAAAAGTAGCACTTAGTTGTGCCACTTGCCAAATGAAATTGACTTCAACTTAACCTGTTTCAAACAGTTTCGGGATCTTCAACAACTGATTTCAAGTGATATTCTTATCATAAAATTTGCTAGTCAGAACCATACTGAAATCCCTATTCTGAGTTTTTGGCTCACAGCAAAGGTAGTTTGATCTAGTACCATCCTACCACTCACAGTTGCAGGTTGCACCAAATTAACCACGTCAAATTAATTGCAATCAGACACGTGAGACCACAAAGCAACAGCACAATCAGATCAAATGCAATTGCAGTTAGATGAGCAGCAACATTCAGAAACATTCAGGAACACAGGCTAGATATAATTTGGATAATCTGCACCTCTGCACCAGAACAGGAGAGTGCGACGAACGAACCTGGAGTCTTGGAGTGGGATCCAGGTCCAGTACTCGGGCGTGTTCCCCCACACGATGAAGAGGTTCCTGGCGGACAGCATGTAGCTCTTGGCGCCGGTCTCCCTGTCCACCCACACGCTCTGCGGGCGCGCGCACAACCACCGAACAATCAAGTCAAAACGAGGACGAATCTGTTAGTAGAGTTGGGGGATGGTCGTGCAGGCACGTACCACGAGCTTGTCCTGGAGGAGGGCGGGGCCGGCGGAGAGGCGGAGGAAGAGCTCCTTCTTGGAGGAGGGCGGGGCGGGGGCAGCCAGCTCCCCGTCGGCGAGCGGCGGGAGGCCGCCGGGGGGCAGGAAGCCGGCCCAGACGGCGTCGGAGTCGGCCGCGGCGCGGAAGGCCGCGGAGATGGCGGCTGCGCGGCAGGCGTCGCGCGGGGAGGTGCGGGCGAGCGCCGCCGAGAGGAGCTCCTCCGGCAGGCGCGCGATCTCGCAGGCCTCCTCCATCGGTGATCGAGCGAGATTGGCAACTGGTTTGGCGGTGTGAGGAACGGATATTCTTTTACACCGTGCTCGGAGAGCGCGGGCGGAGGCTTAGCCACGAAGCACTCGGGAGGAGCAGCGGGTTGATTGGGATTAATTTGGGGCGAAGCAACAGATGGCAGGTAGGCGGGCAGGGGCGCGGGACAATCCAGGCCGGTTGTGGACATGTGGTAACGGCATTTCAAAGCGGGCCCTCAAACCGCATCCGTTTGGACTGGATGTGTTTTGCCATAAAAAATATACATGCTTTCCCATACTCTGTATCCGCAACCTTCTCCTCCAACGCTGTTGATGTATCTTCCCGGCTGCCACCCATGCATTGTCGGACGTACCCACGCGCATGTTCGCCTTGTAGTACGGCGCCGTCCATCTAGGATTCGTCCGCAGCCAGGTACCCTCTGCCCCACTGTCGACGACGTCTATGACGATCCATGCTTGGCAGGTGTTCGTTCAAATGCCATTGAGCTAAATTTCTAGCTTGCTGTCGTTTTTTAGAATACGAAGGATGGCAGGGTACTCGAGTATGGAGAATGAGTTGTTGTGCGATGCGTGGTTGACTGCATCCGCGAATCCCGTAGATAGAAGCAGAAGGGGGCTCTTCTGGCAGAGCGTGCATGATTCGTTACACGCACGATAGTATATTGCGCCCTGCAACATGCACATCATCCATAAACGCAATGTGAAGTCGTTAGCATATCGATGGTACACCATTCATACCACCGTCGGCAAGTTTTGTGGCGCGGTTGATATGCTGGAGGTAAGGGCATCTCCAGCCGTTGGCCCCCCAGGGGGCGCCTAAAATCGCCGCCTGGGGGTGAGCCGGCGCAAAAATTGGGCCTGGGGGCGAGTTGGTCCCCAGCCGCCGGCCCCAGGGCCGTCCCCCAGGCACGTTTTAAAATAAAAGAAGTTCGCCGAAGTTCGGCTTAAACACGATAAAATTCGGCCAAACACGATAAATTTCGGCCAAACACGATAAATTTCGGCACATTTCGGCGAAGTTCGCGGATTTTCATTACATAGCACATATACATAAACTAATCTAAAGGAAAAACTGGCTGAAGTCGCCGCCGTCGCCGCCATCGTCGTCGTTGGCCTTCTCCTCCTTGACGTGGGCGCCCCTGCTGGACCCCTGCCCGGCGTCGCCATGGCGGACTGGTGGCGGCGCATCGTCGTCGTCGTCGTCGCTGTCGCAGATGACGAGACTTCGCCTTCGTCGCGGCCGCGTCGACGCTCCGCGAAGCGAAGCAGGGCGGCGCACTGGCGCTCCTTCGCCTTCTCCAGGCGCTCCTTCTCCATCTCTATGGAGTCCCTGCGCGCCCATTCCAGGGCCGCGTCGTCGTCGTCGAGCTCCGTCGTCACCGGCGCGGCCGGCTCCGTCTTCACCGGCGCGAGCCCCGGCTCCGTCTTTGGCTTGACGAAGCGCGGAGGAGGAGCCGACGAGTAGGCGCGCCGGCCGCCCTCGTTGATGACGATGCCGGCGCTGCGAGTGCGCCGGCCGAGCGGCGTCTCCGCCGCGGGCTCGGCCTTGACGCCGAGCAGGGCCGGAGTGCCGGAGGAGTGCGATGAAGATCGGGAGGAGGAAGAAGAGGAGGAGGACCCGAACCTCCTTGGCGCCCATGGCCCGGTGCGTCGGTGCTACGCCGGGGTGGCCGCCCTTGCCGGGTACGCCAACGGCGGGTCGTTGCCGCCCTCGAGGTACGTCAGCACGCCCTCGAGTGTGCGGCCGGGGACGCCCCACCACAGGTGGCGCCCCTCGCTGTTCTGCCAGCCACCAACCACCGGCGCGCCGTTGATGGACGCCAAGCGCTACTGCTGGCGGCGCTCAAAATATGCTGCCCAAGCCGCGTGGTTGTCGACGGCGTACTGGGGGAGGAAGAGTTGGGCGTCGGTGAGGGAGGCGCGCACGACCTCGACTTCCTCGGCGAAGTACTTCGGCTTCGCCACGGCGTCGGGCAACGGGGGAATGGGCACTCCCCCGGCGCTGAGCCCCCACCCCGTCGGCCCGGCGCGCATGTCCGGCGGCGCTGGAATGTTCGCCTGAAACAGGAGCCAGGACTCCTGTTCGTGGAGCGAACGGCGGCCGAAGCCGTTGGCCGCCGCCTCGTCTTCGAGGAAGCGTTCCGCCATGGCGACGGGTTCGGGAGAGGTAGGGACATAGAGGGAGGGGCTGGGCGGCGGTGCTCGGGAGAGGTAGGGAGAGGGAGGAGTTGGGCGGCGGCGGGGGGCGGGGCTGGTGTGGGCACAGGCGAGTGCAGGCCACCGGCTATATAGCTGCGCCGCACCCGTGTGTATGCGTGCGAGGGAGGGGAGGCGTCGGCGCGCCGTCCCGTGACGCGCCGCCCGTGAGGAATCAATGGCAAGGCTGACCGGCGGCAGCCTTGGCATTGATTCCCCGCAGGAACTGAGGCCGTTGGGGGAAGACGAGGCGCCGTGTCGCTGACGCGGCGGGCCCGCGGTTGTTTCGCGCCAAAACAGTTCGCCCCGGCGCCCCCAGGCGTCCCCAGCGCGCCGGGTTCGGCCTGGGTCCGCCGGCGCTGTTTTCGGCCTAGGCCGGCGAAAATCGGGCTCCTGGGGACGCGACTGGGCTGTTTTTTTGGCGCCGGCGCGAAAAAATCGCCTGGGGAGGCCTTCCTGGGAGCGCGGCCGGAGATGCCCTAAGGTAGCCATTGCGCGCGAGAGCCGTGGAGATCGTAAATCGTAAATTTTACTTCTTCTTGCTCAATGATTGATTGATCATTCACTCAATGTTGCTCTACACATTTGTGTAGTACGTGATGCCGTGATGTATCACAGGATAGAGGACAAACCATTTACGCACATATACTGTTGGATGAAGTTTAAGGGGCAGCATGCGTAGGACGCCATGATCCATTCATGAAAAACTTGTTGAACATCCGATTAATCTAATTGATTTTGAATTATTTCTCGTTGAATTTGAAATATTGTCGTACTAGACTTATTAGCACGCAAAAAAAAAAAAAAACCACGTATCGGTCGCAGACTACCTCCATGTATTGATAAACACTGGTCTGTGTGCTACCATCCCATCTCTCGTTAATTATATCCGGATTGTTGTTTCTCCGGCGACTGGAAATACTTATTTCTGACTCCCTAACAGGAACCACCCAATCTCTGAGAAATTCGTATAGGTATATATAAGTAGTGAGAAATATAATAGGAACATCGAAGCATGTGATTAAACAGTACATCGGCGTGGCTTAAAGAAGTAGGAAGTCGTTCTTGCTTTCCCAGCTAATCATGCGATCTCTCTTAAGAGCCGCAGTATATTGTTTTTCTCTACCAAACTTATGCTGTTTGCTCTTCTTGACGGGTAGGTCACTCGTCTCGTTGGCAGCGACATTGTTGAAGGAGGACTCCCGAAAGAGCGGGTTGCCATGGAGGTGCTTGATGAAAGCCTTGCCTAGGAACCGCTTTACAAAGTTGAGCTGTGCTAGCCGTGCCCACTTGGAGACCATGAGCACGCATCTCTGCCTCCATGTCGTCGGTATCAACTCCTCATATGAGCACTGGCCTCGTTTCATGATGGCGGCGATCTGCTGGAACATGGCCCTAATTTGCCCGGTGAGCTTCTTGTCATTCCCATGGGTGCCGCTTGCGAGGTCGGACACTTTGATCCCGAGCGTCTCCATGTCCTCTGGAGTGGCGTGCTGCATCAAGCTGAGCTCCGCACACACCGCGAGCGCCTCGCCAGAGGCCATCAAGAGGGCCGGGTCGTCGGTGTTAAGGAGCTCGGCGAGGTCGCGGAAGGGGATCGTTGCCTCTTTCCAGGCATATGGGTACGTCCTCAAGTCACCAAGGGTGGTGAGAAGCAACGCCCACGCGGACAAGGCAGTGATCAAGACCACGGGGTTGGTCCTATTGTCAGCTCTGGAAAGCCTGATCACGCCCCAAATTGCCCTAATCGATGGCTCCACGTCCTCGGGGCGACGTGCGGCAGCAAAAGTGACAATGGCGAGACAGTTGAGAGCAGCTACCACCTTCGCGTCGCCGGACGGCGCTCGTAGCGTCTTCATGAGTGTGGGGAGCTGGAGCGTGCTTGTCAGGATTTCCTTGGAGCAGTCGGCGTTGTCGCCGACGGTGAGCGCGAGGAGGCCGATGGCGCGGTAAGCGAGCAAGGCCTCCCTTGCGGAACCCGTGTTGAGGGAGGCTCTACACCGGAAGAATATCGTGAGGCACCGGTAGTCGATCCTGTCCATCGGTATGAAGCCCTCGAGGAGGCCGACGAGCCCCTCCATGCCCGCCTCGCGCGTTGAGCGCCGCTTCTCGTGGAGGCTGTTGATGCATCTGTCCACTATGTCCAGCTTGTCTGTTCCATCATCTTCAAATTCTGCAAAAAATAAATAAATGCTAGCTTAATTAGGGTTTGCTATTTGGCAGATGAGAAATAACTTCGTTTAATTAGGTTACAACCACCAATCATATACTACTAAGAAAACGTCTTGTATTTTGATTTGATATACAAAGGGAGTAGGACAAGAGATAGATAGGTACAGACAAAGAGGCCATGACACGCTCTCTAAAAAAGCAAAATACTACTCCTACTATGTACTACTTAACACTAATTATCTAAGATTTTGATGTTATTTTGGAACTGTTCGTGGTCATGCTGATTTTTAGATCAAAAAATACACCTCTGTGGTGTATTTTCTGTAGATTTTGATCCGATACGATGTAGTATTGAAGTCACATTGCCTATATATACATTATTGTAATGTTTGGCAACCACGGTGCAAAGGCGGTAGATTCGCCGGTGATAGAGATTAGAGAGAGATGAATTGCTGATGAATTACCGGTGCGGGCAGACAAGTCGGCTAGGCCACGAGCGGGCGCGCCATCGGGATCACGGGGGCAGCGGACGCGCGCCATCGGAGCCTGCAGCGGATCGATCGGAGCGCGCGCGTGGTGGATGCAGAACGAACGTGCAAGTCTATTGTCGAGTCGACGGCGATGGCGGAGCCGGAGCTGCACAGGCAGAAGAGAGAGGCCTTCTCGACTCGGGGTCGGAGGTGACGACGAAAGAGTCCACGCACCCTCGTGTTCGATCGTAACACGCGTTCACGGCAGAGACCAGAGAGGGCTAAATTGGTAAGGGAACGGAAAGGAGGCAGTAGAGCTGGGCCCGTTCGTGCCGGGTTCAGAGGACTCGATGGGCCGTCTGGTCCGTCTTCACAGCCCATCTGCAACGCTGTATGTACCCACAAAAAAAAAATGCAACGCTGTACTCACTGCACGTCAGACAAGTTCTAAAATGAAAATACCAGTTTGACGAACGACACTTTCCCCTTTAAAATATCATCAGTTTTAGGAACAAGGAATGATATGAAGAGTGCTCATGCCGGCACATACTTTTCATGAAAACCGCTGTTCTGGTTATCGGCCACTCAGAACCAACGACCCTCTCCACGCCGCCTCTATCGGGCGCTGGAATGCGGCGACACGATTTGACATTCAACGTCATGTGAAATGAACATAGAGAAACCATATGCTGTTAGAGGCCCTGGCTGAATTAATCTTGGAACGCTCCCTCTTAGCACATGTGACTACGGAAATTGAGAGCTCCAAAAGCTCTATACACACATTGCACTCACCGACGGAAATCCTTCGGTTTGATTGCTGGATCGCTCGCTGATGTCACACCTCATCGTTTTTATCATGGCTTCTGGGGCGTGAGGGTATAGAGGTCCCTATATCATGAAAATGTATCAAGGATAGAAGTGTTTGTTTTGCCCCAGTATCTCATATGGATTGTGAAAGAGTAATAAGTAGAACAAGCAATGCATGCCTGTCCCTCCCGACCTCACCTATTTATATTGATGCGGATTTTCAATACTAGCCGAGTCATGCAATATTTCCTTGTGGTCATGCATGTGTGTCATCTTTATCACGAGGAAGCACAACATCTGTGTTACCTTGTCATGAGTTATACATGGACAACAATGGAAATACCGCAGGCTACAGTCTGCATGAACCATTTTCATTTAGAAGAACGAGGACACCAGCAAAATATATAGGAGGGGGCAATGCAGAAGCAACATTTAAAAGGCTAATGCTAGATGGAAAAACTGATATCCCCATAAGGGACATGCGACACCTTCCATCTTTCACGATATGTATGAAGTGTTTTCTGGAACGGAGCATGGTGAGGCTGGTAACCAGGCGCCATGTTCTGCTGGTGTAGGCTGACTTCTTAGTACCAAGTAGACAAGAAAGGATTTTGTAAGCTCCCCTGGATGAACAAACAACTGATGTATTCATGGTACTTTGTTGACTAACATGACTTTAGTTGTCTCTCTGGATGCTATTGATACAAGGGAGACTATCAGGGAGCACCTCCGGTGCTACGGTGCTACGAGCTCTTGAGAGCTGTTAGATCTCAGATCCAAGGGCTCCTAGGGGATCTCATTTTTTTGTAAAAAAACAACTCCAAAGAGCCTGAGAATTGCTCACAAGTACAACAGCCCCTCATATCCAGTGGCCCAGAAGCTCGTACGACCGTTGCACCTAAAGTACAGGAGCACATGCTATTCTACCATAGATACAAACTATATTTCATACATGCAAGATGCAGGTCGATTAGTCGACGACATGCAATCACAACAGATAATACCAATATTTCTTAAAGAAATACATGTTTTGAAAACTTTTTCAAATACAAGGTACATTTTTTTAATGCACGTTGTACACTTTTTTAATGGCAATAAAATATTTTTAAACCACACAAACTTTTTTTTAACATTGACAAACATTTTTAAAATGCCATGGACATTTTGGAAGCATATGGATATTTCTTTAAAATGTCACACACATTTGTTTAATGGAAATAAATAGTCTATGACCTACGGGGACATTTTTTTACATTGTAGAAACATTTTTTTAAATGTCATGAACATATTGTTTAAATTCCAGATAATTTCTTTAAAATGTTGAATACATTTTCTTTAATAGTAATAAATATTTGTTTACATCACGCAAACATTTTTTTACAATGTATAAACATTTTTTAAAATGTCACAAACACAATTTTGAAACTTTTAAACATTTTAAAAAATGTAACATACATTTTTTGATTGCACAATACATTTTTTAAGTACGTGAACATTTTTTGCATTGTATTAATATTTTTTGAAATGGCACATACATTTATTTAAATGCCTGACATTTTTTCAATGTCACAAAGATTTTCTGCACACATGATTAACATTTTCTACCTTCTCTTCACATTTGTTTGGTAGTTTGAATATCTGCTGCCCTACTAGACACAAGTAGACTAACGTCATCGGCGTATAGGCTGACCCTGACCCAACAGAGCAGGCCTTGGCGAATAACCAGTGTAGTGGCGGTGCACCCGTCAAAAAAAAAACCCAGTGTAGTGGTGCAAATTTTTTTTTGAAGTTGTGTAGTGGTGCAATTGCAATGTTGAGAAGCTTCCGGGAGAGAGGGTTCTCCCTGCTGACACAGGCATTGTTTGCTTGCCGCCAGGCGGAGGAGATCTAGGCACCTACTCTAGTGCCAAAAAACGTCTACTATTTTGGGCAGCGACAGCTTGCGCCACATGATTCAAGCACGAGTGAGTTCGTCTAGAATTTTTCTTGTATCATAATGTCCATGTCACCTTGCCAGCAGATTGTAAACTGCTCTTGTTACGACTAGTTCATCACTATTACAGAGGGATGAAGCTGCCTAGCATGCTCTGCATCTTGCAAAATGTTGTTCAGACAAGTCATTCTTCAGAAGTTGGGGAGTGAACATGTTCAGACGTTGTTAACCTGCTAGTATTGGCGGTCCAATGCATGAGTCGCAGCTTAAACTGTTCCGGTACTGGTTCTGCGTTTCAGAGGGATGAAGCTATTATGCTCTGCAACATGATTTTTTTTTTACTATTCAGAAACTCTGCAATGCTACAGCACTATGCACTCCAAACCTAGTGGATTAACTAGCCAGATAATTGCAACAAACCTTTTTTTTTGACGGGGATAATTTCAACAAATCGAGTGAACCAACCGGCAGATAGTGTCATTAAACCTAGTGAATTATTTGGCCAGCCAATCTGCTTGATATGCCATGTCTTGAGATCATTTATAAGTAAAAAGAGAGGAACTACACTTGCATAATTAGTTGCAATGCGAAATTGCTGTTATATTGCTTAGCACCACCTCTTGCTTCTGTCTAGTCTGAAATTGCCTGTTGTATTTTGCTAAGCAAAATAACATTGTAATTAGTTATATGTAGTTAACTTTCGAGTACTTCTGAGGTGACATTCAAGCAGCAACCTGACCATTTTCTACAGAAAATAAAAAGCAATGTGACTATTTCTTCAGATAGACATGATAGTGCAGTTCCCACAATCTTCAATGTATCAAGAGGAAACTTACGTCATGGCCTCACCCAGGATTAGCGCAAACAGAAGAGATGCATGTAAAATCTCAGTATATAATGCACAGCGACATAAGAGATGCATGCACAATTCTGGTATATATTGATGATCTACAAAATATGTATGTAACCATTATTTAGATTCCCTGCAGATTATAGAAACATAGCAACATTCTAACCATCATTTAGATTCCCGGCAGATTCCTGACAAAGTGGTAAACGTCTAGCTAAGTTGCACCAAAACAAAGCACAAAGACAGATTTCCGGCAGAGACCAAAGATAGGAAGCAGACACAGAACTTCATGGTTACAGACTAACGGCCAACACATGACTACAACCTACAATTACAGATTCTTTAGAGAAACAGAAGTCTTCAGACAAACATCATGAATGACCACACATCTTAGTCGCCATCAGCGGAATCTCTATCAGTGGATGAATCTGCACAAACAAGACAAATCACTAATACAAACGGGAATTTCAAATATCCTGTAGAGGAACTATACCGCAATCCAACCAAATTTCTATAGTTGTAAACAGAAGAATTTAGCCTTGCAAGGGCAAAACCAAAGCAAATTTGACCATCCAGTGAGGCCTCGAGACCGCTTGAGGCTTAAAACAAGAGTGGGAAGCATGCAATTTGGCGAGCAACAGTTAATACAACGAAGCAAAGGCAGTTCTTGCTGGATGGATGCAGAGCACTATATTGTATATTCTACCCGGTATCAATTCCTGGTACATGTACTCCACCGAATGGAACACGAAGAAGAGCTAAACTAAATTTCAAGATGAGTACAACTATTATTGTCATCAGTAATTAAACGGTTAAAGGATAAGATAATACTTTGAACTGGAAAATAAGAGAAGAGAAAAAAATATACTCCCTACTTGTAGTTGGGGGAACTTGTACCGTACAAGTTCCCCCAACTACAAGTATTTCGGTACACAGGTAGTATTTTGCATGCATGGTACAAATATATAGGCACATCGGAAATGTGTGCTAGTGTAACCAGCAATTACAGAATAACAAACTTTGTTGAAATATAACAGCCATTCTAAACTCTATACTGAAGGATAATGGATTCAAAATATGTATGGATTTGGAGGGGCTGTCATACATTCTAATTGATGCGTAATTACAACAGACATGCTAGAACAAGTAGGAATGGTTGTCATACATTCTATTTGATAACGGATACCAAATATGGACAAAGACAACTTACAATCTGAGTACGGACATGGATTCTCCTTGATGCTAATTTGCTTAGGAAGTATGCCACATGTAGTCAAGATATTCAAAATTTGACAAATAAACCAGTTCATATTCAATGTAAACAAACTTGAGGCATGCACACACAAGAGGGTTAATCTATTGTTTCCTGGGCTCCTGCTGCTCCTAGATTGTTCTATCAGATAGCATCAAGCCTGCTTACCAGATCAATGTTGCACTCCACAAAAGGATATGCCATAAATATGTTGTGTACTTTCGAGCACCAATCGACACATGGAGTGGCACCATCTGCCAGCCTTAGAGTCACTCTTTTAAGCATTAGAGCACAATTAAATATCACTTTCAAGAAATCAAACTCGTGATCTTCCCCGTCAATGCCTTCTATTTCCACGCTTTCAAGATTAGCCAAGGAGATAGTTTGTGTTCTCCAGTCCTTAGGCTCATCACAGAGACAATTTATTGGGCATGCATCTTTCACCTAAAACAAGTGTGAATACAACAGTATATTATAGATGTTTCACTATTGAGACCATAGATCAAGAATGTACCTATAATTTCTTTTGTTGAGCATTACGGTATGTATTCCAAATGTATAAGCACAACGATAAATTTACCTCTGATCTTAGTAGGATGATCTTAAGGTTACGTATAGTTGTACGAATCCGATCCATCCCAAGGAGACGCAACACTAATGCTCCGAACCCATGCCCCTTGGTTCTGAGATGCAGGTCCAAACAAGAGAAGTCGGTGAACATATGTTTATGTATCTCGGACTCGGGCGACTCGGGCGGGATCTGAAACCCTAACCGCCGGGGGTCCCCATCCTTCCTCCCCTTCCTCCGCCGCCGCCGAAGAACGCCGCCGGCTATAGCCCGGGGCTGACGGCGGTGGCGGGGGTCTTCCCTCTTGCCTGCGCAGTGGGGGCGGTGCGGAGCCCCGCGGCGTGGGTGGCACGGCCGATCTGGCCTGGCGGCGCGGCGGCTGCCTCGACCAAGGGCGGCGATGGTGGGTGCGGCAGCCGGCCCTGCCTCGGGCTGCGTGGCGGCGTTCGGCGGCGGCGGCGGCCGGGTCTGCGGCGACAGACCATCTGACCTCGGGTCGGCGGTGGCGGCATGGAGGGCCTGGTGGTTGGGTCGGCACCATGCGGGTTGTGCCCTCCGGATTGATCTAATCTGGCCGGTGCGGCCTGCTCGATGTGAGGCGGCTCAGATCAGCGGCGACCGTGCACACAATACGTGATGGAGGTTCTTCGAGCGGATCCGGGTGAAAACCTTGTGCTCGGCTTGATGCCAAGACCGGCGTTGGTGGCACCCTTTTGTGTCATTACCTTCTTGAAGGCATCGTCCTCGAGAAGCTCTAGACCTCTATCCGCTACCTCCGGGGGAAACCCTAGATCAGTTGATCGGATGACGGCGGCGCGTTGGTGTCGTTTCCTCCTTGGGGGCGTCATTCTTGGAGGCGTACACGGGATCGAGGGACCAGCGGGCGCCTTTTTTGGTGGAGCGGTGCTTCATCCTTCACATTGATGACGGCGGATCTCGGCGGCATGGTGCAGTGGAGACTCGGCGACCGATGTGCGGTGATGGACTCGCGCAGGTGGAGGTAGTTATCTGGCGTCAAGGTGGCGTCGATGGAGGAGTGGTCTGACAAGGTAGAAGTCTCAATATCTGCTCTGAAGACGGACCTGTGGAAGATGGCGGCGACGACACATGTGAGTGCGTCAGACCAGTTTATGCCCCAGACCCGGTATGTGGCTCGGCTGGGGCTTCTGGCTTTTGATGATAGGCTTAAGTGAGTAGTCCGGGTATTTGGCCCAGGTAGCACCCCTTCATCATATGGATAGGAGTAGTGGCATATGTTTCCAAGATGGCGAATTCAGGCATATTGTTGTAATACTTTGTAAGGTCCTCGAGAATAATCAATAAAGTGGCTGTATGCATCTCCCAGATGCAGAGGCCGGGGGTCATCCTCCTTTTCTAAAAAAAAATGTATCTTGGACTCAAAGCGGAGCTCTGCATTTCGAGAATTAAATGAATCCTGCAAATTCAATTCAACAACATGTTACAAAACAAATCATTTAGTGGGCAAGTTTGGTATCTTAAGCTTAGGATAACATGAGACATACTTGGACACACATGTGCAGGGACAGGACATGGACGATGGGGTGCTGCGAAGATGTGTTTTTTCCAGAGTCCATCTGCAAGTGCCTCTCTATCGTGTTTAAGCAGACCTCCAGGAGGCCCCAAAGACCAAGTCTGTAGAACGCCCTTTGATACAAGCAATGCCATGAGAGCTTCTCCAGCATTGGTGCTAAGACGGACACCCCTAGGTGGCCGCTAGCATGGAAGTGCGTTATCAATTGCTTAAGCATGGGGCCTCGACGTCAATACGGGCTGTCCACGCATTCCTTCCCTCTATAACAAGTTCCTGCAGCGACTGTGAGTGCATTGTGAGTTTGTCCATGCCTACCAAACCGGTGGTGTTCACCGTAAGAAAGCGCAGGCAGGGGCAGCGCGGGATCAACGCGGCTAGGTCGACATGGCAGCCCGAGAGGGAGAGTCTCTTTAGCG